>NW_007728729.1:170445-182367 GCF_000696425.1 Galeopterus variegatus | reverse complement strand
CGGAGGGGGTGGGGGAGGAGGGCTCACCTGTGCAGAAAGGCCCCATAGGTCTCCTTGACAATGTTCTTCTGAGCCTGGCGAATCTTGTCCCTCTGCTCTGTGTCTGGAATAGCCCAGGCCTTCTGGATCTTGCATAGTTCTTCAAGGCCATCATTGAAGCCCTGGCCACCAGAAAGGTGGAAAGAGAGAGGATCCAGACACAAATGCTTTGCGTCTGTGTCACCACAACAGCAGCAGCAAGCAGTGGAGGGGAGAGGACCCCAACTCACCTTAAAACGCTCCTTGATCATCTGTCGCTCCTTGTCCCGGAGCTGGGGGAGCCAGGAGAGATGACAGAAAAAGCTTTCCTCAGAGCAGAGCCACCCTGCCCCCGCTCCTTCCCCATACACCTCGGACGGGGGCCGAGTCCTCTTTCCCGCTGCACTGATGGCCATGTGCATCCTTTGCTCTCTGATCCCCAAGAGATGTTTGTCCATTTTTTCCCCAGAGATGCAACAAAAAGTATCCCATCTGCTAGACACCCCCTCCCAACCCACGCCTTCAGCCCACCTTGACTCCCGGTTGGAACACAGGTAGATTCTTCTCTGCGATGTAATCGGTCACCTTTAACCAACTGCCAGACACGGGGAGAAACGTGAGGGCAGAGGAGAGACAGCCTCGCTTGGGGGGTGGGGGGAGTGGTAGGAATCGATCTGGGTCACAACTAAGCAAAACAACTGAGATTTTTTCCTTGGAAACAGAAAATGTTTAAGCTGCTCACTTTGAAAAAGAAGGACAGGAAACACGAGGTGGTCAATAAACTGAACAAATACTATCAAGTACACCTCAGGTCGGTATCAGGACAAATTAAGATGGAGAAGCAGATGAGAAAGAAAGGCGGGGGCAGAGCACAGAGAAACGGGAAGGAAGAGGGAAACACACTGAAAGGGAAGAAATGAGGACTGGAAGAGCAGAGAGGGCACTGGAGAGGGGCTCAGCCAAGTTCAAGAGCTCCTGCAACCCTGCTCTTCTCTTGGGCTGAACATTTCGCATGTCTTCCGCAGTGCTTCTGTTATTCTTAGCCTGCCGACACGTGGTAGGCCACCCTCCGAACAGGCTAGCCATAGTGGCCCCTAGGGGGCAGGAGTGCTAGGGGCAGGGGCTTCTCTCTCCACCCCATGAATTTGATTAAAAAACAAGTGAAGGATTGGGGTCCGCAGGGCAGCCGTTCCCCAAGGGTGACCCCTCTTCAGCTGGGCCCAGCATCCAGAGGGTCTGAGAAGGCAGAGTGAGTGGTGGGCACGGGTGGGAGACAGGGCTGAGACAGTGGGGCCCACGCAGGAGCAGGGGCGGGCCAGCCTCTCACCTGCGTTGGTAGGTCTGGATCTGTTGCTCAATGTGCTCCCGGTAGGAGCGCTCGGCAGTCTTCTGGGTCACAGCCACCAGCTGGATCAGCTCAGACCTGGGTGGGGTAGGGGAGAAAGGACAGAGTTGGCTCCCAGGCCCGGAGCTGCGGGCCTCAGCAGCAACACCAGGAGGACCCTCCCATCCCACCCCCGATCTTCAGGAGCTCTACGGTGGCAGCACTCATCCCTCCCTAGGTCCTGGGACTGAAGAACACAGCACCCTCCTCCCCGCCTGTGTGCAGTGCGGAGGGCACAACCAGCCCTGGGAGGGCAGAGCCTGGCACGGCTGCACAGGCCACTTACTTCTCCAGCGACTTGAGGATGTAGTTGTAGTTGTTGTGCAGGAAGATGGCGCTCAGGGCTGGGTCCTCATACACCTTGGACTTGCTCAGCAAGTTCAACTGCAGGTTGCCCAGGACTTTACCTGCACAGGGAAAGATGGGGCCATGCCCACCATGGCAGTCTGACCAAAATGACCCAATCCCGGGACCCACTAACTGACTCCTATCCATTACTCCCTGATCCTCCTGACTCCACACTCCTGGGGCCTTAGGAGCCCTGGCCCAATTCCCTGTGGTCCCTGAACTAGGGGGTAGATTGCAATTCCAAAGGTCAGGTGGGGCTCAGGAGAGGGACCCAGGAACAGCGGGAGAAGGAAGAGAAAAGGCAGGGGACGCAGGTTCTGCTCAAGAGAACACTCACAGATATAGGTGCTTAGCAGTCGCTTGCTGAACTCGGAGTTGTAGCTGGTGGCTGAAGAACTGGTCTCTGTGAGAGAAGTCCTATCATTGCAACGGCGGTGGCAGCAGCCAAGACCTTGAAGGTCCTTCCCCCAGCCCAAGGAGCAGCCTGAGGAAGTGCTGGGAGAGGCTCTGGGCTTCCTCAGGCAGAGCTGGGTGCCTGCTGAGCTGCAGGGCTGCCCCCTGTCGCAGCAAGCACTGATCTTGGGGTGGCATGGTTAAGAAGCTGCCTGTGTCAGCAGGAAGGCTGCAGGACAGGAGTGGAACACCAGCGCCCTTCCCCAGTCCCCGACCCATGCTAGGTGGTATCTATAAAGCCCACTTTTCCTATCTGCCAACAGCAAAGTCTTAGAATGGGCTTCCACAGCCTCTCCACCTTCTCCACATACTTCCCACACCCCCTCTACCAAGCCCTTCTGAACAGAGGGGACCCGCTGCTGCACAGAGTGAGAGGCCTAGCGGGGAGAGGTAGGCATGGGGGAGGGGCCAGGCCAGACTTGAGGGTGTGTTCAGGGTGCTGGACCCAGCAGGGTGCTGCCTGGACAAGCTCAGAGATGGGAAGTGGCCAGAAAGGGAGCTGAGAGAGTAAAGAGAGCCCCCTGGAAGAACTCATGTCCCTGCTGATCCCTGATCCCCAACAGGTCCTGAGAGTCAGTCCCCAGGGAACCATGTCCCCCAAGGGGCTGCGGAGGGGGAAGGTGGGGCTGCAGGGCCGCACTGCTTACCTCGGGGGTCTAAAGGAATATTGTATGTGTCCCCAAGAACTACGGAGTGAAAGGCAGTGCACACAGAGGGAACGGAGGCAGAGAAAAAGGAGGGAGAAAGATGCAAAGTACAAAAACGGGTTAGAAACAGATGTGTCAGCCCAAGTCAAGCAGACCCCTCCCCAGGACAGCCAGAGCAGACAGCAGGACACACCCAGTGGAACCCGCAGAAGACCAGAAAACACACTGGAAGGTGGAGATCTGGAGAGCCACAGGCCAGGGGTTGCCCTTTGCTCCTGCCCCCAAAATGAGGGATGAAGGGAGGGCCTTGGGGACCTCAGTGCTTGGAATGACCCAAAAATGTGTTCTCCTTACATGTCAACCTCCCAAGCTCCAGTCCCAGGGTAGTGGCCAGCAGGAGGACACCCAGCTGGCCCAGAGATGCCACCCACTGAAAGGTCAGCTGTGTGAGACACATCAGGAGAACAGGGAGACACGAGAGGCAGTGGAGAAATGTGGGAGGAGCAGGGGCAGAAAGGGCACCTTCAAACCAGCCAGTGCCACTCACAGAGCGAGGATGGTTGGAGGAGCCGAAGGAGGGGCCGGGGTCCAGTCACAAAAGGTGCAGGCAGACCTTGCTCTCCCGATGCTCAGCCCAGATGGCCCCACAGCCTCAGGGCCCCTCCCCAGGCCACATCTCAATCTCACCCTACAGACTGGAGGAGGTCTCCTCACTGAGCCCTTTCCCTCACCCAGAGGTGGTCAGGGCTTCCTGGGAGGCCTACCCCACGTCTTCAGGGAGGAGTGGGGCATGGGCAGGCAGCCCAGCTCAAATGTGCCAAGTACCTTGGGAGGCCAGCATGGCACCTGCTGTTTCCTGGAAGTCCAGAAGCTGCTGCAGGAAGAGGATGGCCTGGGTGGGGAGGAAACAGGTCCAGGAAGGCCAAGTGGCAGGACCCAGTCTGATTGCCTCCCACAATGCACCTGTCTAACCAACTGGGGCAAGCCCAGGGCCAGCAATCTGCCCAGTGAAAAGGTGGCTGGAAACTGTGTATTTCTTCCTCTGGGCTCTGGCCTGCTGAGGAGGCTCTGTCTGCTGGAAACACTAAGCACTCCCCATCCATCCTGCCATCAGTGACTGTCCATGAAGGCACGAGTGGCTCTGGACCCTTTGCAGGTACTGATGCCTGGTGCCTGGCCTGGAGCCCCTTGTGTCTCCTCCCTTCCCTCCCCAGGTGTCCCTGGCAGCACCTACGTTGCTTGTGAGCTCGTGCACGGTGCCGTCCTTGGGCATGTTGTACTCCTTGTCCGGGTCATTCTGTGGAAAAAACAGCCTCTGTTTCCCTGCAATGGCTCCCACAGTGGCCCTGGGCCCACCCCACGCCCAGTTGGCCTGCTCATGGCGCCACCTCCTGACAGGTGGTGTTAGGATGCCCCTCTGGCACAAAGGCTGAGCAAGACAGGACCAAAGGTGAGACAAGAGCTTTGGGCCTCAGAGGGCTCTGCAGCCCCGGGGGAGGAAAGGGAGGCACGTGGGTATCGCAGGAGACCAGCAGCGCAGTCAGCTTCCCAACACAGCAGACCCACCCCTCCTGGAGGCCTGTGCTCTGAAGGGGTTCCCAGAGCCTAGTGACAGATGGCTCTCGTCTTCGGCCCCGCGGCTAAGCCTGGTAGGCATGGAGGGAAGGAAGACAGGCACCTTGATGTTGTCCGCAAAGTCCTCCAGCGCTTTGGCTCCAATGGTCTCCATGGAGGTGATGAGGCCAGGCAGCTTGTTCTTGGTGCTGGCGGCCGTGCCCTGAGGCAGGAAGCACACGCTGCGCCCCAGCCAGAGCCCAGAGTGCAGGGCCCAGGACCCAGAGCCCAGCCTCGGCCCTCCCCAGCAGGCTATGCCTGCAGCCCAGCTGCTCCCAGCTGCTCCACTGCCCCTCGCCCCAGGGGACTGACTCTCTGGCACATGGGAGCCTCCAGCTCTCCTTCAATCCCCCTGTGAGCATCTTGACCTGCCCAGGGCCTGCAGAAGCTGCCTCTGTTCACCCTCAGAGCAGAGGTGTGGGGGTGTAGAAATGGGTTCTCCCAGGGAGCAGGGAGGGAGGCCACGCTGGGCGACAGGGTTCCTCCTGCCTGTGTCCCCAAGGGCCTCCCTGTCCACACACCTGGAGCACCTGGTCAAACTCAGGTTTGGTCTGTTTGAGGTGCCGCAGGATGGGGAAGACGGTGAGCACCGTGGAGAAGTCGTGGCGGATGATGGCCTTGCGGGCAGCAGCCACGATGTTCTCTCCCTCCAGCATCAGCCCATCCAGCGCATCCTGAGAGGGGCAGGGGATGCCTCAGGGAGGGGCAGAATGCTGAGAGCTGGTTCCCAGGGATGGTGTGTGCACTTGGTGCACTGTGGGAGGAAGCCAGCGTGCAGTGGCAGGGAGAGGGGTGATGGGGAGGTACTGAGGGGCCACCCGGGACAGGTCCCCAGGGCATGAGGTGGAGGTGGTAGCTGGAGTTAAGGGCTTCAGACAATAGGCCTGCCCCACACTCAAGATTCTGCAGTGACAGCTCTTGCTGGGGCTGGCTGGGCAGAGCCCCTGGGGTGGGGCAGGGCAGGACCTGGATCAAGGAGTCAAAGGTTTTTTTCTGATGGTGCTCAGGGATGATGTCGGTCAGCAGCTGGTACTCGCTCTGGGCCAGCTTGACAAAGGCACTGACGCAGTGAATGTAGGCGTCGGTCTCCACGTCCAGCATGTCATCTCTCCCTGGGGGGACAGCAGTGCCCTTGAGCTTCTGGTCCGGGGCAGCCACTCTCCCTGTGGGGGCGTGGGTCTCCCCAGCTCCCGGCCTGTCACCCAGACCGGCAGCAGATGGGGAAGAAGCAGACTGTTCGGGCAGAAAGCTGCAAAGACTCCTGCAGGCTCAACCGGATTTGAGGGGCAAAACAGGAGCTGAGTCTAGCCTTTGTCCTGGTTTCATTTTCAACTCTGCATGGACAGTATTTATGTCCCCAGAGCATCAGATACTAGAGGTGTCAGAGAGAGGGATAAAAGGATGAGGAGGGAAGATTCCCTAAATCTACTTCCTGGATAAGGCATGTCTGACCCCAGGACTGAGGATTCTGAATTGTACCTGAAAGAGGGCAGCCCAGGATGGGCAGGTAGCCATGCCCACCTCAAGGAGGTGAGTTGTGGTCACCCGAGAAAATGCTGGGCCTATGAAGGCAATTAACAGCCCAGGCAGGCCTTCTGGAACGTGTAAGAGGGCGATGGGCTACAGCCTGAGGCTAGCTGGCATGGGATCAACATTTGAGAAGAGGTAAGTGTGCCCCAGAAAGGAAGGGCTCCTTGGCTGTCAGCTGCCCTAGGAGGAGACTGGATCCCACTACTGGAGGTTGGGGCAGAGGCGCCTGCACGTAAAACCAGTAGCACAATAGCCTGGTCCTATGTGCCAAGGGATGGGCTCCAAGAGGCAGAGCCTTGGACTCGCTGCAGGCGTCAGATGTCAGGGCTCCCTGCCCTCGAGGGAGCCGCCTTCCCTCTCTGCCTGCCTTCCGGGCAGCAGCAACTTCTTTCTCCCCTTGGGCCAGGCCCTGAGAGCCAGGCATGCACTCCCATCTGGAGAGAGGCAAGGAGACCTAGTGCCCAAAAGAGAGAGACTGGAGAGAGAGAGGCGAGTAGACCTGGCCCATCCTCAGAGCAGAGTGAGCCCAGCTGGGCCAGGCAGGAGCAGGCCATCCAGGACCGCTGCAAAAACAGTGTCAGCGGCTGCCCTTGGGCTGGGCTGCGGTACTCACCAGCCAGCGGCCCGTGCTTGTCGTTCAGGGCCTCGGACAGGTGCTTAACTCGGAAATCATGCTCGTGACCTAGCAAGACGTCGGCCGCACAAACACAAGCAGCGTTTATCCAGGGGCCAGGTGGGCTGCCCCTCAGGTTCGGGGAAGAAGCCCTTGATTTCCAGGATGGGGATATGAGGTAGGGTGTAGGGAAGGGGGCATTGGGGAGGGCTCTGAGCTCCTCCTCTGCCTTAAACCACCTTGGGAACAGCCGTTTCAAGCCTGACTTGCAGTGAATTCCCAGGAGAGTCCTTGGCTACCTGTTTCCCCAGGCATGGAGGTCGAGAGAAAGCCGGGAAAGCCCGTGAGGGTCTGGGGAGATTTTGTAGTGGGGGGTCTGATGCTCAGCCCCAGGGGTTTCCCCACCTCACCGTATTTGGGGAGAGACCCAGTTAGAGAAATGTCACTGCCGAGTGAATGGAGACAGCCATTTCTTGTTACCCAGGGTGATTCATTTGAAGGAGGGCCAGGCCCACCAGGGTAGCTGACCTGACTGTCCCTTCTCAGACAAGAGGTAAGTAAGGAGGGACATAGCCTGCAGGTGGCCCAGCCCCTTGCCACACATACTCCCCTTTCTAAAGAGAGGGGTGGCCAGGAGGCCTCAGCCAAGTTGATCCTGCCACTGCTGGTCTGAGCGTGAAAGGGCTGCCCCAAGACAAAGAACTTTCTCTGAATTCACACGGGAGACGAGGACAGAGACAGGGAGGGGAGAAGGGGAAGCCTCAGGGAGGGCAGAGCTGCCATCAGCCAGACAAGACCAGGCCGAGGGCCATGACACACGTCCCTGCACCTGCTGAAGCCTGAGTGGCATCAGGGACTTGCCACTCCCACCCTGCTCCCCTCTCAGAGTTTCCCAAGGCCCTCCTGGGGGAGGCTCTGCCCTGCCAAGTGAGTGACACACAGTGGAGGAAGAGGGACGGGAGGGGAACACGGGGTGATTACCTTCCAGAGGAATGAGGTTAGAGCCCCCCTTTTTCCCATCTAGACCATGCTGGGAATACTGTTTCAGAAGGTTCTGAGCCTTACGGATCGTCCCTGTCACCAGAGCCACACAGAGAGGAGATAAGAAGACCTAGGAAACGAGTGAGAGAAAACAGCAGCGGCCCTCCACCTGCCCCCAGACCCCCACCCAGCCTCAACAGTGAGCATGCGCCTCTACCATCTCTCCTGGCAGGCCCTTCCCCAGGACCACCAAAGACCATGAGGACAGGGACGCAGGAAAGCAAACATCTTGTACTCCAAATGGAGCTCTTGATTCTGCTACTGACCCTCATTGTTCTACATCTGGGCTCGCTTCAGGAAGTGTAGAGGGTGATGGAGGTAAGATGGACAGATATCCACCAGGAGAAGTCAAAAATAAAAACACTACTGCGTGGCACTTTAATCAGAATAGGTGGAGGAGCTAGTGACGAAGCTCACACACCCAGAGGGCATGGCCAGGCTGGCACCGAAGCCAGCAGGCCCACAGCCCAGCCCCAAACTCCAGGCTGAGTTCTGTAAGCATGCTCAATGTTGGGACTTAAGTCAACAAGCAGCAGAATGCGGGAGTTGGTGAAATGGGACTGAGCTTCCTGGGAGAGCTGTGCCAAGATGGGAGGCTTGGAGTCCCAGAGGCAGCCTGGCCTCACACACCAAAGGAGTTCCCCAAACCACCAAAGCGAATGGAAAAAATCCGAAGGCCGAGAAGGGGTTAACAGAAGCCGCCACATAGAGAGCCTGGAGGGAGAGCAGGAGAGGGCATATGTTCTTGGCATGGGGGGGGAAAAATCACAGTTAGTATCACAAGTGAAAATAATAAAAACAAGACTGTTGCACGCATAGCCTACCACATAGAGAGCCTGGAGGGAGAGCAGGAGAGGGCATATGTTCTTGGCATGGGGGGGAAAAAATCACAGTTAGTATCACAAGTGAAAATAATAAAAACAAGACTGTTGCACGCATAGCCTCCTGGGTGAGCCTCCTCTGCGGGGATGAGATATTTCAGGGCAGAAAATGTGGGCAAACAAAATAGCACTTGAAGTGGACAAGCACAGCTATCTTGTTAACAGAATGTTCTGGGGGGAGGAGGCACTCATGAGATTAACTCTGGTCCCTCTTCCTGAAGCCTCCCCTCCCCCCTCCCCACCCCCCCATGTATCTGAACATAGCCAGGCTGCTATGTCCTGGCAGCTCCCCAGAAGGCTGGGGAAGGAAGGGGCGGGGTCTGGGCAGCTCATCTCACTCTGTCTGCACCACACCACGATTAGCTACTAATAGCTGCGTTCCACGGGCCCAGCTCACATCTGTCTCCCTGTGTTCTCCCCCTTCAGTGAGCGGGCCTTGCTCATGAGCAAATCAGATTCCTGCCCTGTGACTGGCAGGAGCAGCCAGCCCATCAGTCCAACAGGAGCCTCACCTGCACCCTGGCATGGATGTGAATCAGGGATACTCATCAGGTAGCCACCAAACCCACCAGGTGAGACCAAGACCTTCCTGATCCTCTCCTCAGGGTGGAACTGACCCCCCAGGGGCCTGATTACTGAGTCCCTGACATCAGTTCTGAGCCCACCAGCTTTTGACAACTCTTGAAACCCCACAGAAACCACAGGGACCCTCAAAGCCAAAGCTTTCCTCTTGTGCTTTGAGCCACAAACTGATTCAATCCACTGTGAGCGCCCTGAGATCAGATCTCTCCTCCCCGAAAGGCCAGGTCCCTGCACGGCCAGCAAGCACTATTGGGGCAGCGCAAAAAGGGATCCGGGGCCTCCATGGGCCTGTCAGAGAGCAAGGCAGAAGAGGAAGCGAGCATAGACCGGCTAAGGCCCAGGCAGCCTTGCAGCCTCAGGAGACAGCCCTCCCAACACACAGGAGGCAGAGACGGAAGGGATCCGGGGCCTCCATGGGCCTGTCAGAGAGCAAGGCAGAAGAGGAAGCGAGCATAGACCGGCTGAGGCCCAGGCAGCCTTGCAGCCTCAGGAGACAGCCCTCCCAACACACAGGAGGCAGAGACGGGATGTTCTGCCAAGCAGGCAGCCGCAGCCCAGCAGGCTGGTTAGCAGAGTCCCTGTTTGCAGCAGGTTTTCTAGGAGGGCAGCCAGGACACCCATGTGGGGAGAAGGCAGCGCACGTCCTGCTGGGCCACCAGGCCCAGCTCCTAACACTCTCCTTACTGTGCCCTCCGCTCTGCCATCACTCCAAACCCTAGGCCTGAGGAGGAGCAGTGCTCTTGTCAAGCGTAAACAGACACCTGGCCCTCTGAGGGGCACAGGCAGGTAGGGACTGGGGAAATGAAGGATGTAAGTTCTACTCAAAGCCTTTTGTCACAAGAGGCAGGTCCCACAGGCCACGCCTCAGGCACGTGCTTGAAGCAGCAGCTGGGTGGGGGGCTGGTCAGGGTGGGAGGGGCCCCTGGCTTCCGCGGCTCTCTCTCCCCAGACTACCTCAGCAGCCCCCAACCCTGGAACATCTCAGCCGCTCCTGGAGCCAAGGGCAACATCTGTGACACACAGACACACTGTTTACCTGGAACACAGACTACAGGGGACATGATGATGAGAAAGAACAGACAGACAGTGAGCTGTTCACCAGGACCCCAACAACCCCCAGCTGGGTCTCTCTTGGCACGATGCCTCTTCCCTGACTTTTCCACAGGGCCCTGACTTTGCACTGCATCCCCAGAGCCAGTTTAAGTTGTTCCGAGAGGACAGTCTGAAAGTGTAAACTCTCCCTCATCTACTCCTCAGTGACCTATCACTTCAAGTCACCCTGGCTTTCTGGAAGGTGCAGGCTGGCGTGACTGCCCCTTCTCCCATCCTACTGCCTTGGCTGCAGCAGCGTGCCTGGCCTCCTGACAGGAAAACGGAATGAGGGGAAGGGGCCCAGCAAGTGGCTCTGCCCTGGTGGTGGCCCCTGTCACCCTGCCTCAGGAGAGATAACTGAGCATGTCTGTGACCACCTGCAAAGACATTATGTGACCCCTAGACTTTGCTGGGTAGAAGGAAGCGGCTCACTCTATGGGTGCCTTGCTTGGCACGTAGACATCTGCTTTCCGTCCTGTGCACCTACAGTCAGGGTTACCATGGAGACAAGCTCTGGAGGGGTCTGAAACTGCTAACCCTAAGGTAGATAACAGCAATTCAGGTCCCAGGCAGCCTTCTGGCTGTTGCTCAGATGGGCCAGGATGGGGGCTCACCTGGCCGCTTGACTGGCTTCTTGGTGGGTGTGTCTTTCCTCTTGTTGGGGATGGCAGGGGAGTAGGGAACCCCAGAGGAAGAACTGCTCTTCCGGAAATGCTCCTTCAGGCCCTTGATGGAGCGGTCCAGCTGGCTGGAGCGAATCTGGTAGTAGACATTCATGAAGTCTGAGAAGAGACAGAGAGGCAGAGGCGTGGCGGATAGGGGCCCTGGGCAGTAGTGGCCCGCTACGTTTACATGACAGGCCCTTTCCAGGACCTGCCACCCACGTGGCCTGGGCCCAAATCAAGCAAAGTCTTGAAAGAGAAAACCACTCCCCAATGGAACTGGCAATTAAAGTTTTAAATGGTAAATTAAAAAATATATATACATATATATAAAATTAACATCCAGATTTAACTTGGACAAAGAATGTGACCAATTTATAGGAGTCAAAAAGACAATAAACGTCAGAGAATGAAAAAACACATCATATCATCCACCATCAATATAAGGCAAATTTTTAAAAAATTAGAGGATGTGGTAGCCCTATCAAACAGCAAAAGTAAATAAAATTAATGAAGAACAAAAAGCCACAGAACTGTCGATGAGTCTGTTGATTGGCCCTATCTACCCAGCGAGGAGCAGGCGATGGCAAGGTTACAAATACGTCCAGACACTTATATGGAGTCCCTCCTTACCTGCTCCGTTCTCTGCGGCTTCAGTTACCCGGGGTCAACAAGAAGAGGGGTGAGTATAGCACAGTAAGATATATATATTTTTTTTTTTTGTCTTTTTTCGTGACCGGCTACAGATCGCAACCCTCAGTGTTGCGCCCGTACCGGACAGGACCGGCAATGGGATCGCAACCCTCGGTGTCCCCGCTCCTCGCTCAGCCAGTGAGCGGCCGGTCTGTATGTGGGATCCGAACCCTCGGTGGGAGCGCCGCCACGCTTCCCAAGCGGCGCACTGTAGCAGTGCGCCACCGGGCCGGCCCACACAGTAAGATATTTTGAAAGAGAGAGAGCACGCTCACTTAACTTTTACTACCGTATATTGTTAGAATTGTTCTTTTTTTTTTTGGGCCGGCCCGGTGGCGCACTGGAGAGTGCGCCGCCTGGGAAG
>NW_007728729.1:163476-169490 GCF_000696425.1 Galeopterus variegatus | reverse complement strand
AAATAGGGCCGGCCCGGTGGCGCACTGCTACAAGTGCGCCGCTTGGGAAGCGCGGCGGCGCTCCCACCGTGGGTTCGGATCCCATGTGGAGACCAGTTCCTGCTCACTGGCTGAGCATGGTGCGGGCGCAACACCAAGGGTTGCGATCCCGTTGCTGGTCCCTGGTACGGGCGCGACACCGAGGGTTGCGATCCCATTACCGGTCAGTAAAAAAGACAAAAAGAAAAAAAAAAAAGAATTGTCCTTTTTTATTATTAGTTATTGTTGTTAATCTCTTACCCAACCTAATCTATAAATTAAACTTTATCACAGGTGTGCACGTATAAGAAAAAACATAGTATATGGAGTTTGGTACTATACACAATTTCAGGCATCTGCTGGGGGTCGTGGGACATACCCTCTGTGGATAAGGGGGGACTAATGTATCTGATAATTGCACCTTTAAGAACATACTTCAGGTGGCTGGCCAGTTACCTCACCTGGTAGAGTGTGGTGCTGGTAACACCAAAGTCAAGGGTTCGGATCCCCATATCGGCCAGCCACCAAAAATAAATAAATAAAATACAAATAATATACTCCAAAGAACTTCCAAAATTAAAAAAAAAAAAAAAGCAATCCACACAAGTGTGTTCACTGCAGCAGCATTTATTAATACCAGAAAACTGGAAAATCCCAAAATGTACACAAGTGAGGAAAAAGATGGAAAGCGTGGTATCTTTCAGCAGTTCCCAGCAAATATCTTACAAGGAACCTCAATGTAAGAAATGGACCAAAGCAGACAGGCTCTGGCTGAAGGCTGCTGAGGGGTCTGGAGGATGTCCTCCACGTGGCCTCCCTCTTGATCTTAAGGGAGCCCCTGAAAATCTTTTGCCGAGCCCTAGGCTCCCCCCAGTGGAGCTCATGAGCCACAGACTTGTGGTCAAATACATCGTGGCCATGACACCTGCCCCCAAGTCCTTGGAGGAAGGCGTGTGTGCACTGACTGCTTGCTACGTGCACGTACTAACAGAACAGTGTGGAGAGCTAAAAAGTGTAAAACTGAATATCCACTGGAGTTTTTATTTTCTAAAATACTTGTTTAACTCAAGAATTTTTTTTTGTTAAATCCTAGGACTGGCCAAAGAAACAATGGTACCACCATACCATGGAAAACAAAGATACTTCAAAAAGTTCATGGAAAAATGGAATTAAAAGATAATACAAATTTTTTCCATGAACTTTTTGAAGACCTCTTGTATTATGCAGCTGTTAAAAAGAATGAAACAAATCTATAAGTACCATTATGGAACAACCTCAAGGCATATCATAAAGTTTAAAAAAACACCAATGGGGCTGAGCCCGTGGCGCACTCGAGAGAGTGCAGCGCTGGGAGCGCATCAGCGCTCCCGCTGCGGGTTCGGATCCTATATAGGGATGACTGGTGTGCTCACAGCGCTCACTGGCTGACTGCGGTGAGGCCGGTCTCAAAAAGGACAAAAAAAAAAAAAAACACCAAAAGATCATTGTAGGACAGTGTTTAGTGTGCTCCCTCCTGTAAAGTGAGAAGAGGATATACACAAATTTATTCTCTCTTGCACGCGTTCACACACACACACCTGCATAAAGACTTTTTTGGAAGGGTATAAATAAACCTTAACAGTGCTCATCTTTGGGTTATGATTTACACATCAGGGAAGCAGGAAACTGAACTTTTACTTTGTACCTATGGCTTTCTGTACTATTTGAGAACTTTACAACTAATCAAGAAAAGCAAAGAAAGCAAGGTACATAAAGCAAAGCTTGGATCAGGCTAGATTCACAATTTGATATATAAGCTGTAGGATTTGTGGCTCATATTGTTTCCTGTTAAACTTCCTTTTACTAAGAAAACAATCCAGATGGATTAAAGAATAAAGGAGAATAAACTCCCACTGCCTCTGGCCTGCCGCAGGGCCACGCCGAGCCCCCTCACCTTGGTTGCGGCCATATTCCACTAGCCAGCGGGAGATGCGGATCACGTCCTGGAGCACGCTCTCGGGCAGGTGCTCCAGGGCCACGTCCTCTTGGACCTCCAGCTCGTCATCACCACTGATCAGGTCCAGGATGAGCACAGGGGAGACGACCTTACTGTGCCGGGTCATCAGGCTACGGAACTCGGACTCCAGCGACTCCTTTCCCCGCTCAAACAGCAGCTTCTGCAGGGACAATGAGAGGAAGCATGTCACTGTCGCATCAGCATTCTCCTAGCCCTGGCCTTCCCCTGGCCCCAGCTCTGCCTTCCAGACTAGAGCGCAGTGTTGGTAACATCAGGTCAGGGATTCGGATCCCTGTACCAGCCAACCGCCAAAAGAAACCAAAACACAAAAAAGTGGAAATAACCCAAGTGTCCATCAAGGGATAAATGGATAAACACAATGTGGCACATACATATAATGGAATATTAAGGAATATTAAGGGCAATCAAAAGGAATGAAGTTCTGGGCCAGCCTGTGGCTCACTCGGGAGAGTGCGGTGCTGATAACACCAAGGCCATGGGTTCGGATCCCATATAGGGATGGCCAGTTAGCTCACTAGCTGAGCGTGGTGCTGACAACACCAAGTTGAGGGTTAAGATCCCCTTACCGGTCATCTTTTTAAAAAAAAAGGAATGAAGTTCTGAATTTCTACAAGATGAATGAAACTTGAAAACATTAAAGGCCACATATTGTATAATACCATTTATATGAGAAATCCAGAATAGGCAAATCCACAAAAACAGAAAATAGATGAGTGATTACCAGAGGCTGGGTGAATGGGGGAGAGGAGGGAAGGAAAGTGATTGCCAAGGGGTACACGTTTCTTTTTCAGATGATAAAAATGTTCTAAAATTGATTTTGGTGATGGCTGCAAAACTTCATGAATTTTATAATTTAAATGCATAAATTTCATGGTATATGAATCATTTCTCCTCAATAAAAATGTTTAAAAAAGAGAGAGAAAGGAGTGTTTCTGCTTAGATGAAATCAGTCCCCTAGGGCAAACCCATAGTTTATATCTTTTGTATTCTTCTCCATCCCACTCCCAAGGCCTAGTACAGAGCTCTGTACTCTGTGATCAAAACTTGGTAGTGACCCTTAAATTCAAACTTCTCTAGCCCCTAACATGCCAGTCTCTGAACACAGGCTTCCCACCCAGGGACAGCATTATACTGATTAAACTGGTGTATCCTGGAGCCGGCCCGTGGCTCACTCGGGAGAGTGTGGTGCTGATAACACCAAGGCCATGGGTTCGGATCCCATGTAGGGATGGCCGGTTAGCTCACTGGGTGAGCATGGTGCTGACAACACCAAGTCAAGGGTTAAGATCCCCTTACCGGTCATCTTTTAAAAAAATTAAATAAATAAATAAATAAAATAAACTGGTGTATCCCTACTGGGTTACTGGTGTGCCAAGGTATTGATCCCATCATTCTCAAGGCAACCAGGTGGGACCTTGGGCAGCCAGAGAGCACTAGATGGTTACCAGTTTATCCCAGTATGCCACACAAATACCCTCATTTCTTGATGTTGATAACACCAGGGTCCAGGGTTCCATCCCTGTACCAGCCAGCAAAAAATAAGTAAATTAAATATACACACACACACACACATACATATATACTTAAAATATATATGTACATGTACATATATATATATAAATAAAGCTCAATTTATTAAAAAAAAAATGCTGACAAGAACAAGGTCCAGGGTTTGATAACTGTACTGGCCAGCCACCAAAAAAAAAAAAAAAAAAAAAATCTGGGGGGTGGGTTGGGTTAGCTCAGTTGGGAGAGCATGATACTGCATGCTGACAAATACCCTCATTTCTGACATAGACCATAACGGGAGAAAAGTTGGAAAATGCTATAAGCAAAACCTTACTGGTTCAGAGAAAAACGAGTTTCCTATCTTTGTTCCCCAGCCTACTCCCTCTTCTGGGTAAGACACACACCTTTGGGCTAGAACTGTAGGGCTACCCGGAATGTGTACCAGGCTCCTCCCCTTATACTCCTCTCTGTCTCACGTCTGGGCCTCTGCTCCCACCTTTCCACCTGTCTGCATCCTCTCCTTCCCTCAACGCATCACGTGAGCCTCACTTCCCAGCCTTCCCCATCTTACTCTGATGATCTCAGGACCCCAAAACTTAAACATGAAGACATAATACAAAAAAATCACACAGATGCAGGCTCCTGGAGTAGTTGAACTTATAGAGACAGAAAGTAGAATGGTGGTTACCAGGAGCCGGGGAAGTGAGCATCTCAACAGAGTTTCAGTTTGGGGATGAAAATAGTTCTAGAGACAGATGGTGGTGATGGTTGCACAAAAATGTATATGCACTTAATGCCACTGAACTGTTCCCCTAAAAAGGGTTAAAATGGTAGATTTTATATTATATATTTTTTACCACAATCAAGAAACCACACATGCATTCATAAAAATCAAATGTTAAACATACATGTAATTTATAATTTTATAATCATAAAAATATAATAAAAATGTATACTTGTAATTCCTGAGGCAGAAGTCTTAATGTCTGTAGTATGTGTATTATATTTTATCCTTTCATTTATTCTACTGTATATTTCTTTAAGCTGGTCCAGTGTCCCTCATGAGACCAGGACAAGGACTGATGTCCTCAAACCTCTCACATTCCTCTGCCAGTCCCTTACCACTTTGTTGAGCTCTGGACTGTCTGGGCTATTGTCCTGGAAATACTCCACAGCCTTCTGAATCTTGGCCATGCTTCCCAGGTACTCTTCCAGCCTACCTGTGGGGCTGGGAAAGAAAAAAAAAAGGGTCAGCCTGGGGAATGGGGATGAAGAGGAGGGACTGAGGACATGGTATGTGAAAGGGGAAGAAGAACATTACACAGGGCACTCTAGGCCCAAATATATTCTACCCTCCCTTCTAAGGTCTAGCACTGCTGGTCCAGGAGGCATTAGGAATGTGACCCTCTGGACCTAGCTCACCCCTCCCTGATGATTTTCTCAGTGTCACTGGCCACATGGTAGTAGCTGATGACATGGTCCAGGCAGGACAGCGTCTTCTCGACATTCTCCTGCAGCCGCTGCAGATTCTCCGTCTGTTTGTGCACAGGGATGATGGAGTTCTCCAGCTTCATAAGGCGGCTCTCAAAGGATGACAGGATGGACACCTGAGGGAGGCAAGCCTCTTGCTCTCGGGCCTCAGGGTTGTTACAGCACTGCTTCTACCCACCCACCAGGTCTTTAGGTATTTTGTTTTTGGTTTTTTTTTTTTTGCCTTTTCTCTGGTTTTCTAGACTATAAGCTCCATGTGGGAAGGGACAGGTGTACCTGGTCACCACTGTATCCCTAGCACCTATGATGTGCCCGGCACACAGTATGTGGTCCAGGTTAAGTTGGTTGACATCTGATTTGAAGGCAAGCCAAGCTTTGGATTAATTCCTCCTAAGATAATCACCCCAGGATGGCTTCCCTTCCACCCTCTGAAGCCAAAACTCAATTTCTCTTCTCTCCAAAGCTTTCCTAAACTGAACAGGAAGTAGTTTCATACAAAGTAGCCTCAAATGCATTGCTGATACCTTTAAAACCCTTTCTCTCTAAGGGTGAGTCACATTAAATAAGGACTAAGACTTTATTATTGTGTGACTAAATACAAATCTAAGTTTGTATTTACTCAATTTGTGCTTTTATAGTCTCCCCTAGGAATAAAGAAGGACATTATTGAGCACCTGTTGTAAACCAGGCACTATGCAAGATGAATTCAAACGCATTAGCTCCTATGACCTTCACAGACACATTGGAACGTTGGCATTGTCTCTGTTTTAGCAGATGAAACTAAAACTCAGTTACCTATCAGGAGCCATACAACATACAGGAGCCATACGAGTAAGCAGCAGGGCAAGGATTAGATCCCAAATCTCTGTCTGATTTCAGAACTCGATCTACCCCTAAAGTCCTCTGGGGTGAAGTCTGAGTCTTCTCTGCCCTCAGTAATCTCAAAATGCCAACCTTCCTGGGGGGCGGAGGGGGTGGG
>NW_007728729.1:153875-162688 GCF_000696425.1 Galeopterus variegatus | reverse complement strand
GCGGAAGTGCGCCTGCGCGGAGTTCAGGGACGGGCCGGCGGCCATCTTGAGTGTGGCTGGAAGGCGAGGCGTAACTGGAGCGTGGCGGTGTCCGCTTTCCAGGTGAGGGTTCCCTGCCGCCGCAAAGGAGGTTCCCGAGTGGCCTATGTCTCGCGGCTGGCAGGACACTTATAGCTCACGTGCCGTCTTCGTTGGAAAACTGACGCTTTTGATAAAGGCCATCGGGGAAGGGGACGAATTCGTTTCCCTAGGTCGCATGTGGAGTGCGGGCACGGAGGTCGCGTTCCCCACAGGGCGCCGCACAAGGCGTGTCGCGCAGGGGACGCCTAATGTGTGCCCATTTGATGAACCAAGGGATCGTGTAGGCGTTTCGCCTCCCGCCCTACGTTACACAAAAGCTTAGTGAGCGGGCGCTCCAGCGCTCCCGGCCATCCCAGTTCCTCTAACCCGAGCTGCAGGGGAGATGCGGGGGACGCCACCGGAGCAAGGTCCCTGCGGGGCTGGATGTTCTGGATTCCCCTGCAGGATCCAGCTCCTAAAAAACCCAGCGTCACTCCTTCCTCTGCCCCCAGTTCTGGGGAAAGTAAATGGCAGTCCGGCTTTGTTCTGTCCCTCTGCGGACCGGGCTTCCAGGCGTCAGAAAGATAAACAATGAGGCATGTGCTGGTGGGTGAGAAGGTTTAGGGGCACCGAGCCATAGGGTTCCCAGAGTGCCTCTCTCCCTACATCCCGGGACCCAGGGACCCAAAGAGGAGGAGAAAGTGGGGCACAGGGCCTGGAGAGGGTTTGGGCAGCTCTCCCACCGGGGCGGGCGGACAGTCTCAGGCCTGCCGGGTCGCCGTGGTGATGAAGGAAATATCCAGGAGGCGCAGCCCTGTCGTACGCAGGGGAGATAAAGGCAGAGTTACTGGGTCGAGATACCCAGAATGATTTCGCTGAGGTGATGCTTGCGCAGTCCTGAGAACTGAGGGAAGGAAAGTTTAAACTGTTAGGTGCCACGGAGCAGAACCAGAACGACAGAGGGCTAGTGGGCTGCAGTGGAAAGGGCTTTGGGCTCAGATGGACCGTCTCTGAGGGCCTGGTCTAGCCCTTAACCTCTCTAGTCTCTGAACAGCATCTAGCCAATAGCAGGTGCTCAAGAAAGTATTGATAAGGGCCGGCCCGTGGCTCATGACAACACCAAGGCCACGGGTTCGGATCCCATATAGGGATGGCCGGCTAGTTCACTTGGGAGAGCGGGGTGCTGACAACACCAAGTCAAGAGTTAAGATCCCCTTACCGGTCATCTTTAAATATAAAAAGAATATTGGTAAGATTTTGCTCTGTAGGTCTTAGGAAGAGAGTCCTTTATGCTTGTGAACAAATATTTTTAACATTGTACAATACCATCGTGGCCTTTTTGTAAATAAACTATATATGTGTACTTTTCTGCATTTTTTCAAATTTTCTTCAATATCTAAATGTACTTTGGTCACTAACTGCCATGCATAGAGAGCCTTGTTTGCCCATCTCTGTTACAAACACCATCTTTGCGTTATCTTGTCTAACCTTCATAATTAACCTAAGAGTAGGGCACAGCTGCTGTCTCCCTTGTGCAGAGGAGGAAGCTCAGACTCAGAGAGGCACTAAGTCAACACAGCTGGCCGGGGTAGTAAAGCTGAGACTGTCTGCTCTGCCTCCCCATGCCGGGTAGCTCCAGGGGTTTTGTTTGTCATCACGCAAAGCTGCCAATCTAATTTTCAAGAAAATTCATTGTGAAAAGCAGGTTATATTGGTGAGAACTATATTTACTAAGAGTAAGCAGAATGAAAAAATGAGTTTACATTATTCTCAACCTGGTATCAGACATGTGTGGACAAGTAGGTATTGATTTAGTTAAAGCTGTAATTCCCAAACTGTACTCAGCATAAGCTATTTTAGCAAAAGAAGTGAGTGGTGTTTCAGTTGCAGCCTCAAATGCCTTGATTCTCACATCCACAAATTTGTGCAGGACACAAAGTGCCAATCACAGCTGTATTAGTCTGTTTTATGTCACTGATGACAGAATGCCTGAAACTGAGCACTTTATAACAAAATGAAATTTATTTGTCACAGTTTTGGAGGCTGGGAAGTCCAAGGTCCAGGGGGCACATCTGATGAGGGCCTTCTTGGTGGGGACTCCCTACAGAGTCCCATGGTGAGGAAGACTATTACATGGCGAGAATCCAAGAGCATTTTCTTGTCCTCTCCTTATAAAGCCACCACTCCACACTCATGATAACCCATTAATCCATTTACTCATTAGCGGATTAATCCATTTATGAGGGCAGGGCCTTCATGATCCGATCACTTCCTAAAGACCCCATCTTTCAACACTGCCACAGTGGTAACCAATCTTTCACATGAATGAGCTTCGGAGGGGACAAACATTCAACCCATATCAATAGCCAAGGCCTGCTACTGCCCACTCACAGCGATTCTCTTTCCAGAGGGAAGGAGGAAGGACGTCCCTATCTCAAGTGTGTTCTTTAGTTTGGTTACTTCCTGATCCCAGACTTCATTCTCTTTCTGAGGAATCAGGTGTATAATTCTCCAAATTATCATTTCTTGGCCCTGTAATAATACTGAAGATGTGTCCAGGGTGCCCCATAGCAGCCAGCCTCAAACAAACAAACAAACAAACAAACAAACAAAAACAGGTTGAACTAGTCTACACGTCCAGTAACAATGTATAAATGAACCTATTCCCCTACACATTGACCCACACTAAGTATTATCAAACTTTGACATTTTTGCCAATCTGATAGGTGAAAAATGGCATCTCATGTTTATTTTGAACTAAATGAAAATGAAATGCAACTTATCAAAACCTGTGGGATGCAGCACACTATTGAAAGAGAAGAACAAAGCTGGAGGACTGGCGCTACTCAGCTTGAAGCTATAGTAACCAAGACAGTGCGGTACTGGTGAAAGAACAGACAGATCATTGGCACAGAACAGAGAGCCCAGAAACAGTCACACACAATTACAGTCAACCGATGCTTGGCAAAGGAGCAAAGGCAGCACAATGAAGAAAAGAGAGTCACACAGCCACGCTAAAACCTGACTCTAGACACAGACCTCATGCCCGTCACAACATTAACTCACAATGGATCCCAGACCTAAACGTAAAATGAACTATAAAACTAGAACATAACATAGGAGAAAATCTAGATGACCTAGGGTTTGGCGATGACTTTATTTATTTATTTATTTGTTTATTTTTTCCTTTTTATCTTTTTTCGTGACCGGCTACGGATCGCAACCCTCAGTGTTGCGCCCGCACCTCGCTCAGCCAGTGAGCAGCCGGTCTATATGTGGGATCCGAACCCTCGGCGGGAGCGCCGCCGCACTCCCAAGTGGCGCACTGTAGCAGTGCGCCACCGGGCTGGCCCTGGCGATGACTTTTTAGAAACACCAAAAGCATGATCAGTGAAAGAAAAACTTGAGAAGTTGGACTTCATTAAAATTAAAAACTTCTGCAAAAGACACTGTTAAAAGAATAAAAATTAAAAAGACAAGCCACAGACTGGGAGAAAATATTTGCAAAACACGTACCGGATCAAGGGCTTTGGTTTAGGGGTACCCAGAATTTATTTTAACCAAGTATGGTAAGACACACAGACACAGAAAGGATGGTCATGAAAATAATTTTATTCTAGTCACAGTTCCCTAGAAACAGGAGGCACAGCATGCCCTGCAGGGCCACACTGACTGGCACTTGGGTTGACCAGGAGGCAGAGGGGACAAGAGGAAAGGGGGCCACGAGCCCTTAGAGTGGTTTCCATGGGAAGGAACAGGCGAGGCAGGATAAACACGTTTAGGATCAGCTGATCTGAATAATTTCAATGGGTTCTAGGGTGCAGGGGCTGTCCCTAGTCATTTGGTACCTGTCCCTGGAGTGATTAGGACTGGTGGATAGTGGCCCAGAGTGTAAGAGCCCCATAAAGCCTGAGGGTGTGGGCTCTGGATTGGTTGGTTTGCATATGAAAGGCACTTTTGAAAGTGAGTTGTTTGCTATCTCTAGGAATTAGCTAACTTTAGGAGGGGCAGTCCCACCAGGGTCTGGAAGGCCCCCAAGATGTCAAAGCATCAGAATACAGAAAAGGCATGGTTAATACAGACTTACATCCAAATTATACAAAGACCTTTAAAAACCCAACAATAGAAAAATAAACACCCAACTAAACAATGGACAAAAGAACTGAACAGGCACCTCGTGAAAGAAGATACACAGGTGGTAAATAAGCATATTGAAAACTGCTCAATATCATATGTCACCGGGAAACTGTAAATTAAAACAATGAGATACCATTACGTACCTATTACAATGGCTAAAATTCAAAACACTGACCACACCAAATGCTGGTGAGGATGTAGAACAACAGCAGCTCTCATTCATTACTGGTGGGAATGCAAAATGGTACAGCCACTTGGGAAGACAGCTTGGCAGCTTCTTACAAAGCTCCTAATATAGTTCCTGTATTCTCACTGTAGGAATCGAGCTGCTTGGTGTTTACCCAAATGTGTTGAAAACTTACGTCCACACAATAACCTATGCAAGAACGTCTATAGCAGCTTTATTCATGATTGCCAAAAATGGAAGTAACTGATGACCTTTAACAGATGAATGGATAAACAAACTGTGGTATAGCCATACAATGGAATACTACTCAGCAATAAAAAAAAAAAAAAAGAAAGAGCTATTAAGCCACAAAAAGACATGGAGAAATCTTAAATGCCTATTAATAAGTGAAAAAAGCAAGTCTGAAAAGGCCACACATTATATGATTCCAACTACATGACATTATGGAAAAGGAAAAAGTATAGCAACATTAAAAACATGAGTGGTAGGGCCGGCCCGTGGCTCACTTGGGAGAGCGTGGTGCTGACAACACCAAGTCAAGGGTTAAGATCCCCTTACCGGTCATCTTTAAAAAAAAAAAAAGTAAATAAATAAAATAAAAAGATGAGTGGTTGCCAGGGGCTTTCAGGGTGGGGGGAAGAGGGCAGAGGGAGGAAGACACGGATGAACAGGTGGAGGACAAGGGATTTTTAGGTTGATGAAAATATTCTGCTGATACTAGAAATGTGGACACATGATATTATGCATTTGGCAAAACACACAGGACTGGGCAATACAAAGCATGATCCCTATTTTAAACTCTGGACGTTAGTTAATAATAACGTATCAAGATTGGTTCATCAGTTGCAACAAATGCATCCCACTAACTCAAGATGTTAATAACAGAGGAAATCGAGGTGGGGGAGACACAGGAGGGAACTCTATAGTTTCTATGCAATTTTTCTGTAAACCAAAAACTGCTCTAAAAAAGTCTATTAATAAATTTTTAAAAGGACATCCCATGTTTAATTTGTATTCCTTCTATTAAATTTGAGTATCTTTCTTTTTTTTTTTTTGTCTTTTTCCGCGTCCAGCAACGGATCGCAACCCTCAGTGTCGCCCCCCGTACCGGACCGGGACCGGCAACGGGATCGCAACCCTCGGTGTTGCCCCCGCGCCTCGCTCAGCCAGTGAGCGGGAACCGGTCTGTATGTGGGATCCGAACCCTCGGGCAGGAGCGCCGCAGCGCTTCCCAAGCGGCGCACTTATCCAGTGCGCCACCGGGCCGGCCCGAGTATCTTTCTTGTTTATTGGCCATATTTATCTATTTGTCTGTGAACTGCCTATTTAATGTCCCTTGCCCATTTTATATAAATATGATGTTCATATTTTCTTATTAATTTTTCAGAATTTTTTGTATATTAAACAATATCATTTCTGTGAAAACCTTTTTCTTACTTTTTCCTTTTTTATTATTATGTGGTTTAATTCTCTTTGCTGTTGCTATTTTGCTCTACTAGAATTTTAACTTTTTAATTTATTCATATTTATCAGGCTTTTTGTTTTGTAGCTTTTTGGTTTGGAGTCTTTCTTGGAAAAGCTTACCCAGTTTTAACTCTTATTTTTTAAATCACTGGTGTTTTTTTCTAGTTTTTTTTTTTTCTTTTTAACATTTACATCATTGAGCCATCTGGATTTTTCCCAGATGGACAGCTAATTGTCCCAATACTATTTCTTCAAGAATTCATTATTCAACCACTGATTTGAAATGCTACCTATATTATAAATTAAGTTCCCATAGATATTTGGACCTATTTCCTGGGTGTATTCTGTTCCATTGAACTGCTTTTGTCTATTTCAGCACCAGTATCAAACCAGTTAATATAACAGAATTATACATTTAATATTTGGTAGGGATATTTCTTGGCTTTTTGCCCCCCCCAAAACACCTTCCTGCATATTCTCCTTTTGTTTATTTCTTTGCAGGGAAACTTTACATGCATTTTCACAGCTGCAAATTGAATGTCCCCCTAACAAACTGGTTTGAATTAAGGGTCCTCAAAGAGGGTGGGGCGTCACCCTGGGAACCATGCCTGCTTGAGGGATGGAGGCAAAGTGTGACCCTGAAGAGGCAGGACCAGAATCCACCCGGTGGTACCTGTGAGGTGGCCAGCAGAGAGAGGCCAGGAAGAAGATCCTGGACCTCACAGGTGAGAGCTGGGGTGGGGAAGCCGCCAGGCTGGCAGGAGCCCCTGCGCTGCGGGCAGATCAAAGGCAGGCCCAGGGCAACTCTCTTCACAGCTGAGTGACACAAACAAGAGGAAAGCCAGGCAGCGGGGGCTGATGGGATCACCACAGGTGACCACAGCAGGCTTCTAACGGGCTGCCTCCCCAGCACCTGGCCTTGGCCCAACACAGAAGGTGTTTAAGGTGCCCAATAAAGCTATGATGAAGAAATAAACAAGTACATGAAGGCTAAACCCAGGAGGGAAAGGGAGGAGCAGGGGCATCTAGGAGAACCAAAGGGATATTGTGTCCCAGAGTGGGGAGGTCACAGTGCACCTCATGAGCAATCACGAACCTCTCTGACCTGAAGATCCCCACAACATACTCATGAGCAGCAGAAACGCCCACCCCCACGGGATGGGGCTGAGGGACGCCTGTATCTCTTCCTGCCCCTCTTTTGGCCAGACATGGCTGTGGAACAGGTGAGAGTCTAGCTTGGAGGGAGGAACTGTGGACACATGTCCCCATGGGAGTGTTACACGTGCTGGCTGATTTCTGACAACACCACAGCTGGTGTTATGGGTGGCCCAGAGTGGAGGAGAAAGACCCCAAGTGTGAGGTCAGACAGGCCTAGTCTGATCTCAGCCCTGTCACCAACTAGCTGTGTGACTTCAGCCAAGGGAGGGCTTCCCTGAATAATGCACCACATGCGCTGACAGGCCCCCTTAGGTTAGGGGTGAATCAGGTAACATAGCATATATGAAGGGCTTGGCACATAGTAGGTGCTCAAGAAATGTTAACCAGTGCCCACCCCAGCTCTTCACTGGCCTTTCCAGCTATGGCTGGAGTATAAAGAGAATGACACGGGCTTCTGCAGCTACGTTTCACTGCTTAGAAAAGTGTTTTGAGTTCCAAACAGTCAATTTATGCAGAATCTTTGGGGCCCTCCACCTTTTCTTGTCTGTCCCCAAAATGGTCCTGAGCCACTGACAGCATGTTGCCCCTGGTCCACCCAGTAAGGCCATTCTTGAAGATCGAGAAAACTAAATCACCAGGCAGTGAGTGCCAGATGCTGAATGGGCACCTTCTGGCACCTTTTAGACACTTCTCTGTACCTTGGTTTCTCCTTTGTAAGGAAAATACTACAACTCCACCCCCGCCCCCCACAGGCATAGGTTGCTGTGAGGACAGATGACCATGATAAAGGCTCATACACACACCTGACTTACTTCCTGGACTATAAAAATGCAAGAAATGTCACTCACATGTCCCCTCAGCTGGCACCTTGTGGCCCCTGCTCTTTAGACAACCCACCCAGCACTTGGCACTCACTGCCTGCTGATTTAGTTTCCTCGATCTTTAAGAATGGCTTCCCTGGGTGGACCGGGGCCGGGTGGCTCAACACGCTGTCTGTCCACGGCTCAGGACTGTTTTGGGGCAGACAAGAGGAGGCAGAGGGTCCCAAAGTTCTGTATAAATGGACTGTTTGGAACTCTGAACACCGGAAAGCAGGTGCTCTGTTTTGTCCCCCATGATGTTGCAGAATGACTGGCACAGAAACATCGGAGTGACTCTCTTGGGACCAGCTGGAACATTCCCTGGCCACAGCCACTGTCCTACCTGACAAGATAGTGTATCTGTAGGTTCCAACAGCCAGGGTTTCTGGGGATATCCTGAAGACCTCAGTCTGGCCAAGGGCCGTTTAGATCCTAAGGCGGGTGAGAAACCAAGTCAAGTCGGGCAGAGAAAACCAAGCGGGTCGAGGAGGCACCGGCTCTTACCCTGCTACTGGCCATCCACATGCCACGGCCCCTTCGCTGTCCCTGGGCCTGGTGAACCTTTGCTGCTAGGACACCAGAGGGCTCTGGCCACTGGACATCCACTCTGACACTGGTCGCCAGGCACGAGTTCTGGGTCTGGACGGTGACCAACACCTGAGGGGAATTTTCCACTAGCTTTTCAAACCCGAGCTCTCCTCAGCCCGGCTTGCTGAGGACAGGGCCAAGGACGGCAGGAACCAGCAGAACTGCAGGCGTCCCAGCACGTCCCCTGCTGGCTCTAGGGACAAAGGGACAAGCGCGTGAGGCCTTCAGCAACGTCTCCCCGGGCCCGGCCTCAAGGCCCCTTTCCAGAGCCCGGGGTGGGGCTGTGGGACCGCGGCTGTGGCCTGGGGGCGCCTCCCTCCCTCCAACCCAGTGGCCGTACAGCAGTAACTCTTATTTTT
>NW_007728729.1:148552-152875 GCF_000696425.1 Galeopterus variegatus | reverse complement strand
TGCGCTGGGCCGGCCTCGATACCCGCAGCCCCGGCGCGCCCCGGAGGCCCTGGTCCCCAGGGCCGCGTGCCCGGAACGTGACTCAGCAGCTCCGTGAGCCCGGCCTGGGGTCGGGGAGGGCACCGGCCTGCCTGGGCAGCAGGGGAGGGGACAGGGGTGACCCGAGAGGAGCGCTGAGCTGGGCGGGAGTGGAGGGAGCGCAGCCTCGGGAACCAGGCGTCAGCTGTACCTGGTGAGAAGCGTCAGAGGCAAGAGAGACCGGGACAGGGACACAAGTGAGGAGCCCACGACAGTGACCCCGGCAACAGCAGCAGTGGACGCAGGGAGGCGGCAGAGAGAGAAACAGGTCAGGGCTCGGGTCGGGGGGCACGGGGAGGTCCTACCCGGGAGCCTGCTGGGGCCTGCTGAGGACTGAGGGGGCTGCCACTGCCGTGGGAAACCAGGAGGCCTCATTCCCTGACGTGGTAGTGGCCTGGGGGCAGGGGATCGAACAAGATGACCCAGTGTGTGTGTGCGTGCGTGTGAATGTGTATGTGTGTGCGCGCGTATGCATGTGTGTGCGCGTGCATGCGTGCGTGTCCGCGTGCATGCGTGCGTGTCCGTGTGTGTGCATGTGTGCGCGTGTTGATGCGTGTGCGTGCGTGTCCGTGTGTGCGTGCGTGTGTGCATGTGTGCGCGTTTATGCATGTGTGTGCGCGTGCGCGTCCGTGTGAGTGTGTGCATGTGTGCGCGTGTTTATGCGTGCATGTGTGTGCGCGTGTGCATGTGTGCGTGTGTTTATGCATGTGTGTGCGTGCATGTGTGTGCGCGTGCATGCATGTGTGTGCGTGTGTGTCTGAGTGTGTGCATGTGTGCGCGTGTTTATGCGTGCATGTGTGTGCGTGTGTGTCTGAGTGTGTGCATGTGTGCGCGTGTTTATGAGTGTGCGTGCGTGTGTGTGTGCATGTGTGTGCATGCGTGTGTGCGTGCGTGTCCGTGTGAGTGTGTGCATGTGTGTGCGTGTTTATGCATGTGTGTGCGTGCATGTGTGTGCGCGTGCATGCATGTGTGTGCGTGTGTGTCTGAGTGTGTGCATGTGTGCGCGTGTTTATGAGTGTGTGTGTGCGTGTGTGTGTGCATGTGCGTGCATGTATGTGTGTGCGTGTCCGTGAGTGTGTGCATGTGTGCGCGTGTTTATGCGTGTGCGTGCGTGCGTGTCCGTGTGAGTGTGTGCATGTGTGNCAGTGTGTGTGTGCGTGCGTGTGAATGTGTATGTGTGTGCGCGCGTATGCATGTGTGTGCGTGCATGTGTGTGCGCGTGCATGCGTGCGTGTCCGTGTGTGTGCATGTGTGCGCGTGTTGATGCGTGTGCGTGCGTGTGTGCGTGTGTGCGCGTTTATGCATGTGTGTGCGTGCATGTGTGTGCGCGTGCGCGTCTGTGTGAGTGTGTGCATGTGTGTGCGTGTTTATGCGTGTGTGTGCGTGCATGTGTGTGCGCGTGTGCATGTGTGCGTGTGTTTATGCATGTGTGTGCGTGCATGTGTGTGCGTGTGTGTCTGAGTGTGTGCATGTGTGCGCGTGTTTACGAGTGTGCGTGCGTGTGTGTGCATGCGTGTGTGTGCGTGCGTGTCCGTGTGAGTGTGTGCATGTGTGTGCGTGTTTATGCGTGTGTGTGCGTGCGTGTCCGTGTGAGTGTGTGCATGTGTGTGCGTGTTTATGCATGTGTGTGCGTGCATGTGTGTGCGCGTGCATGCATGTGTGTGCGTGTGTGTCTGAGTGTGTGCATGTGTGCGCGTGCGTGTGTGTGTGCATGTGCGTGCATGTGTGTGTGTGCGTGTCCGTGAGTGTGTGCATGTGTGCGCGTGTTTATGCGTGTGCGTGCGTGCATGTCCGTGTGAGTGTGTGCATGTGTGCGCGTGTTTATGCATGTGTGTGCGTGCATGTGTGTGTGCGCGTGCATGTCCGTGTGTGTGCATGTGTGTGCGTGTTTATGCATGTGTGTGTGCACGTGCATGCGTGTGTGTGCGTGCGTGTCCGTGTGAGTGTGTGCATGTGTGTGCGTGTTGATGCGTGTGCGTGCGTGCGTGTGTGTGCATGTGCTTGCATGCGTGTGTGTATGTGTGTGTGGTCAGGGTGGGGCGATCCTCAGTGTGCTCTTGGGACCCACTTGGTCTTGCTATGCTTGTTTTCGAGTCCGCACTCACAGAAGTGTCCTCCTGTCTGTTTGACATTTGTTGAATGAACGAATGAATGAGCAGAGACAGGCCAGAGACAGGTGTATGCGGTTCTCAGGATATCTTACCTGGCAGGCCACCACACACAATTAGATCTTTAATAGGGGCTTTTTAATAAGGCCAAGGAGGAGGGCTGGGCTGGGAGGTGAGGCCTGGGGTCCCCAGGGCAGCAGGGAGGATAGGCTCAAGCTGCCTTTCCCCTGGCTCCCTACTGTCTGTCCAGCTGACAGCTCTGGCTTTTGGATCTAGCTCTGCAATAAGTCACTGTGAGAATTAGGGTGCCTCCTGCCACCCCCCATCCATTCTACCATGCTCAGTTGAGCATAATCTGTGTCATTACCCACTCCTGGAAGGTGCCACAGAGAACTGGGCACTGTTTCTGCCCTCCTGNTAGGGGCTTTTTAATAAGGCCAAGGAGGAGGGCTGGGCTGGGAGGTGAGGCCTGGGGTCCCTAGGGCAGCAGGGAGGATAGGCTCAAGCTGCCTTTCCCCTGGCTCCCTACTGTCTGTCCAGCTGACAGCTCTGGCTTTTGGATCTAGCTCTGCGATAAGTCACTGTGAGAATTAGGGTGCCTCCTGCCACCCCCCATCCATTCTACCATGCTCAGTTGAGCATAATCTGTGTGTCATTACCCACTCCTGGAAGGTGCCACAGAGAACTGGGCACTGTTTCTGCCCTCCTGGATTTCTCCTTCCAGCAGGGAAGGCACACGCTGCCACACGCTGCCAGTGTGGTGAGCAGGGAGGTGGCAAACGTCCAGATGGGTCCCCCAGCCAGCAGCAGCCAGGAGAAGCCAGCCTCATCGTGCCAGCATCCTCACAGCTGCATCCTTTCTTTGTGCCTCAGTTTCCCCATTTTCAGGTGACACTAGAAGGCTCCAAAGGCCTTTTGAAGACTAACGGCCCTTGCTTCTGTGATTGAGTACAGCTCCAGCTGCTCCTGCCTCCCACAAAGAGGGCAAGCAGACCAGCCTTGTCCCCCACCTCCACCCCTCCAGGAATCTGGGCCTGCAGCTCCCCAAGACCAGACTTGAAGCCTGGGTTCTGCCAGAGGCCCGGCCAGCTGATGTTGTGGCCTCCTGGAGCTCAGAGCCCAGCCCAAGACCTTCCCTAACAAACCTGAACTCCAGACAGCAGCCAGGAGCCCCAAGGTGGGCAGCCTGTGCTGGCAGCAGGGGAAGGGCGTGGGCACTAGGCAGGCAGAGGACAGAGCCCCCAGCACTTGTCTTCTGACCTTGAGGAATTCACCAGACAGCTGGGGTGAAGCAGGGAAAGGGATTGTGGTGGAGCCCATTCCCCAAACTGAGTTCTAGAACTGCCAGATAAAAGGGCTCAGGGTCAGGGGTGGACTGTGGGAAGTGGATTTTCCAGAACTCTGGCCAGCTAGAGGCAGAGTGAGTGTCCAGGGACATCCGGCCCACCATCTAGTCCCACCCTTCTGTGAGGGATGTGACATTGCTGGTGCTGACGTTGGTTCAGGTTCCAGCCTGGGGACCCTGGTGGGTGTGACCAACTGCCTTCTCAAACAGAAGTGCAGAAAGGGTTGGCGCGAATTCTGCTGGGATGGCAATGCAGGGAGGACCATCCCAATGCACAGTGCTGCCAACAGTGTTGCGTGTTCAGACCTGGGCTTGGATGACAGGATGTTATGCAAACCACAGACCGCTTTATATGCCCCTTCCCCACCTTTTCAGGGCTCCTTCTAGACAAGGGGAGGAGCCAAGAGAACCTTGCAGGAAGGGCGCTGAGCGACCTCGCTTGGCCGTTGCACTGCCCTGTACTGCGTGTTAGCAGCTCCCGAGCAATCCACCTGGATTCCCACTTCCGTTCTTCCACCCACTCCCCTCTTTCTGCCCGTAGCTCCCTCCTCTCCTCTCTGCACTCCTGCTGAATACCTGTGCCCACTCTTTTAAGAATCAACTCAGGGTAGTCTAGTCGAACATGGCAGATGGACCCCACACATTTGTCTTCTCTTCCCAAACCCCATCCAAATGAAAAGTAAAGGATTAAAAAAAGAAGTGGGAGAGAAAAACCTGTACTACAAAAAGCCTTGTGGGCCGGCCCGGTGGCGCACTGGATAGTGCACCGCTTGGGAAGCGCGGCGGCGCTCC
>NW_007728729.1:146637-147405 GCF_000696425.1 Galeopterus variegatus | reverse complement strand
CCGGACACGGAAAAAAAACAAAAAAAAAAAAAAAAAAAAAAAAAAAAGCCTTGTAAAAGCGTGTTCGTAGCAGCTTCATTCACAATAGCCCCAAACTGGAAGCACCCAGATATCTGTCAAGGACAGAATGGATAAACAAACCGCTGTATTCAGCTGCTGGGATCTACTCAGCCCTAAAAAGGAAGAAACTACTGATGCATGCAACATAGGTAAGTTTCAAAAATAAAATGCTGGGTGAAAGAAGCCAAACACAAAGTACAAACTCTATGATGCCATTTATATGAAATTCTAGAATATGGAAAATTGCCCCGTGGTGCTAGAAATCAACTCAGTGGTTGCTTGGAGGTGGGATGGTGGTAGGGATCAACTGGAGCAGGGCATGAGGGGGTTTTCTGTATTGTGATATGTATTCTCCAAGACTGATTGAATAGTGTACTTAAGATCTGAGTGCTTAATTGTATGTTACCTCAATAAGAAAAAATTATATAAATCCGCAAGGAAAAGGAGGGGGGTTATTGAGAGCTGATGAGAGAAGTTTATGCTGAGAACAGATGAGGAAGAAGATGAGAAAGTGTCACAGCGTGAAGGGAACTATTTCTCTGTGCCTGCAGAAGGTGATACCAAAAAGAAGTCAGGTGATTTTTCTCCCTAGATTGTGCAAAAGATCCGAACACAGAGCTGAAGTCTGTGTACTGAACAGATCTCCAGCCCCCCATCTTCCCACACCTTGCACGATGAGACTCTACCCTTCCCACACTCCATCCCCAC
>NW_007728729.1:145593-146556 GCF_000696425.1 Galeopterus variegatus | reverse complement strand
GCCCCCCATCTTCCCACACCTTGCACGATGAGACTCTACCCTTCCCACACTCCATCCCCACGGGAGATTGGAGGTTTATTCTCTGGAGCACTTGAACCAGGCTCAGGACCAAGGGACAGCAGGTTCTTTGGGTAGTAGGGATCAGTCTGAAAACAAGGATAAGTGAAAGAAATCTGCATCCTGAGCAACAAGACTCCAGACCTCGTCCGTGGACCAGCAACCATCACACCAGGCTCAATTCCTCCAGGAATAGACTAGAAGATTTTTCTCTGAACTAATAAAATGGCCCCAGGGAAAGGTCTACTAGTAATAACCATTATGTCCCCCCGTTCTTTTTTTTTTTTTTTCATGGTTGGCCAGTGTGGGAATCCGAACCCATGACCTTGGTGTTATAAGGCCATGCTCTACCAACTGAGCTAACTGGCCAGCCCAGAGCCTCCCCCCCAAAATGCCACGTTGTCCCATAATGAAGCCCAATAGTTGGCCAGCTGCTGCTATTTGCCAAATTTGCGGCCAGCTCTTTAGTGCTTCAGTTTTAAATATGACTTTACAGCCAGGATGACCAGATATTCGAAGAAAGCCTTCAACTTGAAAGCTAGAGACCAAAAAACAAATAGAAAAACAAAAAAAGCCCTGCAGGAAAAGGACACAACGTAGAGCTCAGAAGAAAACTTAGAACCACCACCACAGTACCTTCACAAAGAGAAAAGGATATTGCGACCAACTAAAAGAGCTCTTGGAAATTAAAATATGGCAGCCAAAATACAAAATTCTAATAGCAGGGTTGGAACATAAAGCAGAAACAAAAGACAATACAATTTAAGGTTTAACATCTGAAAATAATAGACTCATACAAAATGAAAGGCAAGAAATTATTAAAGAAATCATTTGAGCTGAACAATTAGCTCAGTTGGTTAGAGCATGGTGCTGATAACACCAAGGTCAAGGGTTTGGATCCCTGTA
>NW_007728729.1:144273-145434 GCF_000696425.1 Galeopterus variegatus | reverse complement strand
CGCCCGTACCGGACCGGGACCGGCAACGGGATCGCAACCCTTGGCGTTGCTCCCGCACCTCGCTCAGCCAGTGAGCGGCCGGTCTGTATGTGGGATCCGAACCCTCGGCGGGAGCGCCTCCGTGCTCCCAAGCGGCGCACTGTAGCAGTGTGCCACCGGGCTGGCCCGCCTGTCAGGTTTCTGAGGACAATTTGAACCTGTGATTTTATAGCCAGCTCAACTAGCAATCCAGTATGAGTGCATGCAACAAACATGCTTAGACATTCAATATCTCAAAAAGGACACCTGCTGTGCTTCCTTTCCAGAAGTTGCTGGGAATAAAACAAGCAAGAGGAGGAGGTGGAATCTAGGAAACTGTCAGTCCAATATAGGACAGAGGCAAAGGGAAGTCACAGGATCACCCGATTGCAGCTGGCCCAGCCTGAATGGGAAGACAGTATCCGGGGTGGGGAGGCTTGGAGAAAATAGCAAAACTGAGATTGTTTGTTGCACTTGGAACTTAATATTGATGCTTATGTGCTTGTATGCGTGTAAGATGTCTCTGGAAGACCCCACCAGAAACTAGTAATGGTGGTTGTTTCAGAGGAGGGAGCTGGGTGGGGGCTGGACAGAGGACACTTGCTCTTCACGTTTCACTGAAGACTCCTTTGTACCTTTTTCAGTTTGATGACGTGTACTTACGGATTATTTACAAGGTATTAATAGAGAAGAGAATAGTATTGATAAGGATTTGTAAGACGTTTTAGAACATTTGTGAAGAATTAGCTATAAGCATACAGAAAACTAAATAAATGACAAGCAATGAGGTGGTTATTAACTCCTGCATCCTTCTGAAAGGACATAACTCACAGTAGACTGCTCGGCTTAGCAGTGGACAACATGCCCCATGTCATGACAACCCCACGATCTCTGGCTATTTAATCAAAAATCTAACCGAATAGGAGGATAGGGGAGGGGAGCCAGATAACCTCATCTTCTATGGCGGGAAGTTGATGGGTGACATCCACATAAACTGACAATCCAGCACAGGCAGTATTAATCAGAACACAGCAAGGATTATCTGAACAACTGAAAGAAATGGAGGTGGTCGTGGTTACTTCTGGGGAGTAGGACTAAGGGAAGGACAAGCGACTTTTTTTTTTTTTTTTTTTTTTTTTGGGG
>NW_007728729.1:129729-143667 GCF_000696425.1 Galeopterus variegatus | reverse complement strand
CACCGCACTCTACCGAGTGAGCCACGGGCCGGCCCGACCATTATGATTTTTAAACTTTCATTTAAAAGGAAAAAAGAAAGGTCCACTGGCTATTAGGTGGAGAACATACTGTGGTGAGGAGGTGGCCTGGGAGGTTAGTGGCTGGTGGTACCAGTCCCTGTGTGGCAGCCACACACAGGAGGCACGTGTGAGGGAAAGGGGGTGGCAGGCTGGGCATATGTGGGGTTCGAGGTGCCTGTGGCACATTTGAGGGGTGCCTAGGAGGCTTCTGGGAAGTGAAGGAAGGTTCTAGGAGCTCAGAAAAGGAACCATAATGTGTGAGCAAGGCCCCAAGAACAAGATTCTTGGCCAGATGCTGTGAAGCCCAAACATGTTGGCCTCAGAGCCCTGAGAAAACTGCCTGAGTCGCACCAGTAAAGCTGCCGCTTCCCAACTCAGTGGGTGAGCAGGGCTCCCTGAGACCAGGTCTTGCTCATCTTTGTTGCCTCCCCCGACCCCCGCAGACCCAGCCCAAAGATGCAAGGAAACAGGTAAGCAGGTAAGCAGGTGAGCGACGGGCCAGCATGCCCAGCTCCGGGACCCTGGCTTCCTCCCCTGCGCCGTGGATCCCGCCTGCACCTGCTCTGCCACCTGAGTCCCGTGCTCCGGGGGGAGGAGGTGCGGGGGGCTGGCCTGACCTCCCGGTGCTCCTGCGCCTCCTCTCTGTCTCCCCCTTGTTCCCGAGTGCCCTCCCAGGTTACCCCAGACCTGCTCTCCTTACACCCATTGCCCTGCCCACTAGCTGGAGCCAGAGCTCCCCATGCCTCCTCCTGTCCCCATGACGCAGCCCCAGCCCCATCTCCTCCCTCCTCCTTCTGGAAGCAAGAGGCTGGGGCCGGAGCTCACCCTTCCTGCGTCCTCTGAGACCCTCTTCTCCTGCTGCCATGCGGGGGCTTGTCCTCTGCTCTCTCCACAGCCCCCTCCCCCAGCATCTTCGATCCACCCTCTCCTGGGGGGGAGGGGCGGCCCCTTCCTGCTCTCTTCCCGTCAAACACACCCAGGTCTTCCCATCTTAGAAGAGCCTCCCTTCGGCCTGCCCTGTTACAGCCACCATCCCCAGCCTCTCCTGCCTGTCTCCCTACGTGGAGCTCTGAGTTTGCTGCCCGCCCTCAGACTCGGTCCCCACCCCAGCACCATGCTAAGGAAAGTGCCCTGTGGGGGGCTGCAGGGACCTCCTGGGCAGATGCTGGCTTCCTGCCGTTCCTCACTCTGCAGCACTCAGCACTGTTGACTCTCCCTGCAGGGCGGTGGCGGTGGCAGGACCTGCCAGCAGTGGGTGTGCAGGGGTGGCAGCCTCCGCCTCCCTGTTCCAGCCTCCTTCCCTGCCCCTCTTGTGCTCAGGTTTCCTAACTGGCCCCTCTCAGTCTCTCTGCTCTCCTCCTCCCATTCTCTGTTCTGGAAGAGTCCATGCACCTAGGGCTTTAGCCCCGACCTTCGTTATGTGGTCTCTATGGCTATGTCTGAGCCCTGGATCCATCTCCTTCAGGTTTCTGGTATCCACCTGCCAACGATGTCTCTGTATAACCTGGGGTGACCTTCATAGGACATGCCAAAGCCAGCATTGTCTCCTCCCCTGTCTTCCCCAAATTGGCTCCCCTTCATTTATTAATTTATGTAATTATTCATTCACTTGTGACTTCACTAAGTAGCTGTTAAGTGCCTGCTCCTTCAGACTGTCCTCAATTTTCCCAGCCTGGATTGATTTTCACTTTGCAGCCACATATTTGCTTGTCACTCATGTCTGTCTCTTTTCTCTTAGGTTGTAGTCCGTTTCCCAAGTCCCCTTGGAGTCACCACGGTCGTTGATGTGAGGGGGACTGGGAATCCAGTGGGAGGCCGAAGTCCTAGTGGAGGGTAGCAGAGGGAGTGCTCTCTTTTGTGGGCACCTGCAGGCTCTAATGCACCAACAGGCCTTAGGACCACCCGACACCAGAGTTGGGCGGGACCACAGAGATCAGTTTCTTCCTCTGCAAAACGAGGATACTGGGCCTGCTCTTGGGTCCAGGCCTTGTGGAACCAGCTATCCCGGTGGCCCTCCCGCCTCCGCTCCTGCTTTCCTCTCCCCATGTGATTTTCTCCCAAACTCTTCCTGCAGACAAGAGCTCCCTGTGCGGGAGGGTGCGGGAGCCTTGCAGCTTGAGCATTTGGGTAGGGGGCCAGGGGTAGGGACGGTCCCCTCTTCATGACCTTCCTCTCCCTGGGCGCACTTGGTGAACAGTCTTTGGATGACTTTCCTCCTCCCCTGCTTGAATTCCTTCCAGGGCTGGGATCCTTGCAATGTCCCACTCCCTCCAATACAACCCTCACATGAACTAGCGACACCCAGGGACCCAGGGAGCATCGGTGGTGGTACGAGTCCTGGCCCTCTGCGAGGTCTACCACCCACACTTCCTGGCCTCGTGGAACAGCGCTGGCTCCTGCCCCAGCCATGCAGGCAGTCTCCACCAAGCCAGGGTTAATCTTTAGCCAAATACCAGGCACTGGGTTCTCTGGCTCCACTGGATCTCCCACCCTCAGGGTAGGACCCTGGACTCCATGGACCTGGCCAGCTGGGGCTCCAGAGATGTCAGGTTCAGCAGCCCCAGGTGCACAGCGGGGTGGGTCCAGGCGAGGACAGCTGAGCTGGGCAATGCTCTATCCTGGTGACCTTGTGGCCAGGGTGCAAACAGGTAAAAGGCCCATTTGCCAACCCTGTGGGTTTGGGTGGGGGAGTAAAAGATTGGGGGGAGGGTCTTGGATGCCAGTGTCTCCATGCCAGCCCTGCCTCTCGGCCCTCTGTGGTCCTCATTCCCAGGACCATCTGGGTCCTGGCCTCAGGGAATTGGGGACCGGAAGGAACAGGTGAGAATGAAAAAGGCTGGGCCTCTCCCATCTCCCTCCATCCGTCCCTCTTTGCCCAGCATCCCCTCTGGCCCTCTTCACCCGGCTCACTCTTCCATGCCTCCCCCAGCAGCCTGTCGGCACCGCACAGGCAGGGGGCCTGGATCCACAGGCCCAGCAATCAGGCAGCACGGGGCGTCCTCACAGCAGGGCTCGGAAGGCCCTCTCCCCAGCCTCTGCACGTCCTCAGGTCAGGCCACCGCCTCCGGGGGCTCTGGGAATACCCCAGCCCAGTGACTGCAGAAGCCCTTGCTGATGACGATCTGGAGCATTTTTCCAAGGCTGCTTTGCTGTTTTTCTGCCTTTTGTCGGTTTGCCAGCCAGCACATTCATTCATTCACCCATTCATCATTTATTCAATAAACACTTCACAAGTTGGGTACTATGTTTGACTCTTTGAGTGTAGGAATAAGACCGGTTATCTGCCCACAGGGGTCTGAAGACCTGTGGGTTTATGAGACCGAAAACTCAGAGGCAGGGTCTGTACCCCACACCACCCCCAGCCCCTCACCACCCTGCCCAAATCACAGACACAGTCCACTTCAGCAAGCAGGAGGGACCTCTGATGCTATGTGGGGATGGTGACAGGGCTTGATGCCCAGAGGGAGGCAGGAAGGGGGCAGGGCAGCTTGGGGTGGGGGGCAGGACCACTGACAGAGCCCCTGGGCGGCTGGGCGAGGGGAGAAGAGTTGGCAGCTTCCCAGCCTCAGCTTAATTCCCTGGGCAAACAGCAGCACTGGGAGGGCTGCCCGCAATCCACAGTGGCTTTGGCTTCAAAGGGCCCTGGGGGACCGGGGGCGGGGCGGGCTGAGTTGGGGTGTGTACTTGGCACGCCCTCTCCAATTCCTGGAACTCTTGCTTTCCTGGGAGCTCAGCAGAGCTGCTTCTTTCAAGGGGAAAAGAGGAAGAGGGCCTGGGCTCAGACCCCAGGCTCCTGTCCTGCCCTCAGAACAGTGATATGGCCCAGAGGGAGGGTGGGGAGATGGGGTCAGCCAGGTCAAGACTGCATCGGGAGGCTGGGGGGACCCCCACCTTTCCTTGCCTGGCCAGCTCAGGCTGGTTGGCTTCTAGGGGGGCAGCGTCCTTCCAGCTGGTCCCTACCTGCTCCTGACATACACGGGGCAAGTTCAGGCCCCAGCATGCCCATGGCAGTGGCTCTGACCTGTCCCACCTGGGAGCAACAGAGGGGGTGGACACATCATGTGCTCAGGGAAGAAGGCGACCCCCCAGGGCTTCCACACACCTCGTCACCTGCCTCTCGGCTCACAATGGTCAGCACAGCCCCAGCATGGGTGGCCTCACAAAGCCGCTTCCCCTGCCCCAGTGCCTCCCGTCCCTTGTCACCTGTGCTTTCCTGTTCATCACACAAGAACATGTCAGCGGGACCTGGGCCACTCTCCCACCCATTGTGAACAACAGGCTCTGCCACCCCTCCCCATGGTCCCTCCCCTGGCAGGCCCAGACCTGCCCCAGCCCTGCCCCTGCCGGGAGTCCACCTACACCTGTTTACCTTTGGGCCTCAGCCCAGGATGGGACTGCGGCTGACCCTGCCGCCCCTTCCTTCCCACCTTCCAGCGTTGCAAGTCTGGGTCCGGGTAGTGGGGGTGGGAGAAGGGCGATTGATTCCTGTCCTAGATCTAGCCGGGCTCTGCAGGGGACCCAGCCCGTTTGCTCCAGAAGAGCATGAAGCTCTGGGAAGAGGGGGATCCTCAGGGGCCTTCCAGACCCAAGAGTCATTGGACCCCAGTGGCCTGTCCTGTGCAACAGGACGTACTCTGGGCAGGGAGGGGGAGGCCCTCAAGGTCTGGGCTCTTGGCCTTTCCACCCTTCCTCACATCCCTGGCAGTAGGGGGTCCCTGGGGGAAGGAGGAGGGGGAAAAGGCACAAAGCGAGGGGACAGCAGGGGCTCCTTGCTTTGAGAAAGGGCTTCTCCCAACACCTGAGAAAGAAGGTGTTCAGGGAATGGTCACCTCAAAAGTGGGGTTTGTAGGTTAGAATGAAAGGAGATGAGGAACCTGCTCAGAGAACTTGAGGCTTGAGCTCAAAGCCACACAGCTCAAAAGGAAATGCAGCCCATGTGATGCGGGATCTTGGATGGGGACGCAGGCATGGAGGGGGTGCGTCCTGCAAATGCAAATATGGGGGTGATCTGCAAAGTTTGAATGGGCTCTGTGGATTACATGGGGTTATGAGGCCAATGTTAATTTCCTGATTTTTTTTTTCCTTTTTGTCTTTTTTCGTGACCGGCAACGGATCGCAACCCTCAGTGTCACGCCCGTACCGGACCGGGACCGGCAACGGGATCGCAACCCTCGGTGTTGCGCCCGCACCTCGCTCAGCCAGTGAGCGGCCGGTCTGTATTCAGGTTTATTTATTTATTTATTTATTTTTTTTTATTTTTTCCTTTTTGTCTTTTTTCGTGACTGGCAACGGGATCGCAACCCTCGGTGTTGCGCCCGCACCTCGCTCAGCCAGTGAGCGGCCGGTCTGTATGTGGGATCCGAACCCTCGGTGGGAGCGCCGCCGCGCTCACAAGCGGCTCACTGTAGCAGTGCGCCACCGGGCCGGCCCTAATTTCCTGATTTTGATGGTTGCACCAGGGTTAGTAGAAGTGACCTTGTTTCAAGGAGATACACACTATTTAGTGGTGGTGAGCACCATGTCTGCAACTTAGTGTCAAATGGTGCCAAACATATTTTGGTTGAGATAACGCTGAATCTGTAAGTGAATAGGAGGTAAATGACTATCCTAAAAAACAAACAAACAAACAAACAAACAAACAAAAAAACAGCCACCCCACTGAGGGGCAGGGCAGGGATGACCAGGGGCTTCCGGCTCTTAAGTCCAACCCCTTACCTGCCCAGTCAACGCAGCGATCCAGCGCCGGGCTCTGAGACTCCTGCTTTCCTTGCTCCCAACGCTGCCTGCAGACAGTGTTGTCCAAAGCCCTCTTCAGGGCCCTCTCTGGGTTCTGGTTGCACATTGGAAGCATCTGGAGACCTTTAAAAATGCTGATGCCTGGGCCCCACCCCAGAGATTCTGGTCTACTTGGTCCAGCGTGCAGCCCAGGCAATGGGATATTTAGGTGCTTCCTGGTGATTGTCACATGCAGCTAGGGTCAAACCTCGCTTTGCTGCTTTGGCCTTGTGCTGGCCCAGTGGGCGGTTCCGCCTGCCCGGTCACTGTCCCTCTTCCCCCCAGCGCAAGCCTGGGGTGGGCAGTGACACACCCCACTTGTCAACCCAGTGGTGTGCCCACCTTGGCCAGGGCTGGAAGCTTATCCTGGGGACCAGTGGAGAAGGTTGGAGCCCCCCTTGCTCCCCCGATGCTGGGGTCTGTGGAGAGAAGGGTGTGGTGGTGGGGAGAGAGGGAGGGGTTGTCCGGGGGGTGAAGGGAGCCTGGCGTGGAGGCTGGACAGCCCCTCAGCATGCTGTGTGAAGGTGATGGGGTTGGCTTCTGGGCTCAGTAAGGCCCTGACACTCCGAGTCTGCAGTGTGTGTGCCCTGCTGGAATATTTGGAATAATTAGCAAGTGAAAGCAGCAAGTTAGCAAGGGGAATGCCAGGTTGGCCTAGAGCCAAACTTGAGGACAAAGAAAGAAAGGGGCATCAGGAGAAAGGGTCCATGGAAGCTGCGCAGGATTGCTGTGGACAGTGCCCATTTGTGCCTGTGTGTGTGGGTGCATGCACGCATGTGTGTGTGTGCGCGTGTGTGTGTGTAAAGCTGCTCTGGGGGGGGCTGAGCACCAGTGAGGGTGTGTACGTGGGGTTGGGTGGGTGCTGGGTGAGGAGGTGGATCCCAAGCAAAGCTAGGGTGAGGGGAATTGAAAGGTGCCTCAGTTTCCCCATCAGAACTCGGGTAGTAGTTCCAGGTTCTTGGCCTCAGTCTGATCCCTCACAAAGTGGACCTGCCAGTGTGAGTGGGGGAAGAGGGTCTGAACACCCGGGCCCCACCTCCCCGGTGGCCTTCCTCCTCCCCAAGCCAGCATTGAGCCGGGTTGGGTGAATACACACTGGAGTGGCAGGTGGGGACCAGGACTGGGTGCCTCTGACCTCACACCCCAAGGGAGGGAGGCACTGAAGACAGGCCCAGGCCAGGGACCTAAGACTCAGGGCAGGCGAGCCCGGACAGGCCCTCTCCATGGGGGATGGTGTGAGCCGAGCCCTGGGCACACTCGGCCTTTGTGAGTCCCTGGGGCTGGGGCAGGGGCCACACCCCCTCCCTTTGTCTCCAGCTCCCTGGGGTTATGGGCGCAGTTCCCCCCATTGTGCAGATGGAGGCGCTGAGGCCCAGGCTGCAGGGGACTCCTGATAGCCACCTCTCAGCCCCTTCCTCCCTGGGGACACTGAGGTCATGGGGAGTTCATCAGGGATCCCTGCAGGCCTTTAGTGTGCCCCCATCTTCTTCCCAGCCATTCCCCCTTCAGGCAACAAGATGAGTGCTCCCCCATCCAAAACACTGGGCCCTCACATTTTCCCAAAGAAAGTTTTCAGCAGGTCCATTTTCAGATTTTTAAAAATTTTATTTTTAAAAATTTTTTATTGTAAATAACTTTCCATGAAAAAGGTTAAATTGCCCCATGGGGCAGGAGGGTGGATGTGGGATGCAGCCCAGAGGGTCAGGGTGGAGCAAGACCCTCACTCCACCACAAATGCAGGCAGGGGCGCGGGGCTACCCCCCTTCCTGGTCCCAGTGGTTCCAGCAAGCCCAGCATCCCTCCCAGTTAAGCCTTAGCTATAGCTACGTCACTACATTAGTCTGTCTGCCCCCAAACCCCTGCAGCTTGGCTGCCTCTGCCCCTAATCCCCCCAGAACCCCAACTTCCTGCTGCTCTCAGCTTTAAGCTCAAAGATTTACATCCTCCACTGTACCCCTAGGGATGGGGCTAGGAGAAGACCCCAGAGGCCTTACAGCAAGTCTCCTGCACCCCACTTCATTTCCGTCTCCTTGCTGCCCCTCCCCCAGTCAGTCCTCTGCCCAGCTCTGCCCCAGCCACTGCCTGCCCTGGCCCCAGGGAGGCTCTGCCGGGAGAGGCCTCCAGGGGGTTAATTTGCTGTCACCTAATTAGCATTTGTTGTACCTGGGAACTTTCTCTGGATAGAGACCTGGGGAAGCAGGAGGAAGAGGGGGAGCTGTCCAAGCGGAGGTGCTCTGTGGGGGGGCCCTATCTGTCCCTCCCCAGCCTGGACAGGGCCCCTGCAGGTCTCAGCTCTCACTGTGCAGGGCCCTTAGCGGGTTCCGGGGGCAGGGGAGACTTGGATCAATGAAACACTGTGTGTATGGGGGGCTGGGGACGGGAGGCAGCAATTCTGGTCCTGGACCCCCAGGTATCAGCCTCCCGGGCTTGAATCTGAGGGCAGCCTGGGCTGGCGGCGGTGTGGCCTTGTGGGGCCAGCCCCGGGAGACCTGGCCCAGCCCCTGCCTGGGTTGTGGGGTGTCCGTAGGCCTGTGTTGGGGGGCAGTTCTGGGCCCTGACTTGGGCACTGTCCGGAGGCAGGGTGGGTCCTGGCCTCTTACAAGAAGGCACCCACGCTGGCCCAGTCCTGCAGATCGGCGGCCAAGGTGGCATCCCCAGCCTCAAAGAGGGGCTCCGGGGGCAGGCAGCCACTGCCATTTTCGTCCCAGGGGTGCTGCAGGAAGGATGTGGCCAGGAAGGTCTCATCGAAGTCCAGGCTGTCGGCAGCCTGCTCCACTGGAGGCCCCCAGGTAGCGGGGCAGTCGATGTGGCGGCCGTGGACGGTGAGGTCCACGTCCCCGTGCGAGGCGGGGCTCAGTGGCGGGCTCAGCTCCAGGGCCTCCAGCGTGCCCAGCTCCCCACCCAGAGTGCCGGTGTCGAAGATGGCCTCCCAGTCAAAGTTGCCTTTGAGGGGTTCCAGCTCACTCTGCTCCTCCTGGGTCAGCAGCAGGGTGCTGGGGGGCCGCGGGGCCTTGGCCACCCGCTTGGGCAGCGGCTGTTTGCGCTTGTGCCCGAGCCTGCCCTCACCAGCACCCCAGCCCGCATCCCCCGTGGCCTCCTCGAACTCCCGCAGCAGCTGCTGGGCCTCGGAGTTCACTGTCAGCGGCCCGGCCCAGGGGGCGGCGCTGGGCTCCTGCGGGGCCTGGCGGGCAAAGGCCGGGTGGATGTGGACCGGGGGCAGCCGCCGCTTCTTGAAGGCCCCGCTCAGCAGCCGTTCGGCGTACTGGGGGTCAATGCGCCAGAAGCCCCCCTTGCCCGGCTCGTCCTTCTCCCGAGGCACTTTGATGAAGCACTTGTTCAGGGACAGGTTGTGGCGGATGGAATTCTGGGCACAAGTAGAGAATGAGAGAAGGAGGAACCGTTGGTCAGTGGGGACAGTGGTGATGGAGTGGCACCCAGTGCTCCTGCATGCCACCCCCCCATCTTGTCTTTGACGGGGGAGGGGAGGACAGACGGCCTGGCTCTGACCAGGCGGCTGTGGCTCTGGGACACCAGCCACGGGGCACCGGGAGCCCGGAGTGCTGTCGGGGGCTTTTGTTCCCTGTTGCCGGGATATCTGCCTGCTCAGTCATCCGAGCTCTGAGCCACAGGGTGGCTCTCACTGCCACCCCCGTCGCCTGCCCTCTCTCCCTTACCCTGCTGCTTGCAGCCTGTGGCCAAAGCCCTCGGCTCCCCCAGGGCCTGGACGGCCATCTCCCTCTGCCTGGGCCTGGCTGGCCCTCTGTGTTTGCGAAGTGAGTGGGTCAAGTGAGGGGGCTGGGCGACCGAGGATGGTGTGATGGGTGTGTGTGTGTGTGATGGGTGTGTGTGATGGGTGTGTGTGTGTGTGTGTGTGTAGGGATGAGGGGTGGGGGGAACCGGTGACTTTCCTTGTTTGTTGAGCCAGCCGCTGGCCTGGGCCTTCACCCCCCACGGCCCCCTCCTCCCACGCCCAGCTCAGTCGATTATTAACCAGCCAAGGGCATAGCATTCATTCCTAGGGACCATTTCCTGAAGTCCAAGCTGCACAAGCCTAGGGTAGGCTGGGGGTGGGGGTCTCTGCTTTCTCACCTAGACTACAAATGGCCCCACCCCAGGGAAGAGTCTGGGCATCCCTGGGGCCTCTGTCTCCAACCAGCCCTCGATCCTGATGGTTGAAGACTCTCAGGGCAACGTGTGCTCAGCCTCAAACCCATCATCATCCTGCCTTGTCCATTCTTAGGTGCTTAGTCTTGTCCAAACCATGCTGGGGGACTTGGGTCCTGAGCTGGGACAGCAGGGCAGGTGGGTGAATAGTGCCCCTCAGGCAAGGCCGGGATGTTTACATGGTGGCCTGAGCCCCTGGCTGCTCTGAGCCAGGTTCCGGAGACTTGGTACACGAAGACAGTGAGCTAGGCAGAGCCCCTGTGGAAAGCACCTGGCTCAGGTAATTGTCCCCCCAGGGAGGTTGGCTGAGAATGGGGGGGGCTAGTGGAGGAAGGCAATTGGGGAGAGGTGGGAGTGGGGGGCTGGGACAGCAGCTTTAGGAAGGCCCCATACCCCTTCCACTGGGACACAGCAGGCCTTCACACCCCACAGCACTTCCCTTCACCCCCAGAGCCAACTGCAAAAAGGATGGCCGTGGAGCCTGCTGGGAGGCCACGCTCCAGTTTCCGTTTCTGAGTCCAGCCCTGACAAACTGTCCTTGGGCAGGGCAGTGTCTAGGAATTCTAAGACTCGGGACAAGAATGTGTCCTCAGCCCAATCACCCTTCCCAGGAGACTATGTCCGCGCGTAGTCTAGTCCTGGTCTTTGGGCCAGGCCTGCTGGATGAATTGACAAGTTCCTTCCCTTAAGCCTCAGCACCTGCACCCCGAAAGCCCCATCACCCGCACCCCGAAAGCCCCATCCCCCTGGACACTCTCACTCCTCCCTTTCTGGAAGTCGATGGAGGGGCAGTTGCAAGAACTTCCTCGGCGGCCGTCCTCCCTTCCGGTGCCCTGGGTGACCCGCGCCTGCTTGGCCTGCGGCTTTGGGATGTGAGTCCCGTGTAGCGAGGGGACGGGGGGGAGGGAGCGGCCACCGCCCGCACCGCCCCTACCTGCCAGGTGGGATCCGCGTGGCGGAAGTAGCAGAAGTTGTCTGTGATCCACTTGTAGATGGCCGACAGGGTGATCTTGGTGGCCTTGCTGGCCTGCATGGCCATGCAGATGAGCGTGGCGTACGAGTAGGGCGGCTTCACGTGCGGGTTGGTGGCGTAGTCCACGTCGTCGGGGGGCGGGGCCTGCAGCGCCGGGGGCGCGCTCCGCGACGTGCACGACGAGGTGGGCTTGCCCGGCGTGTGCGGCCCGGGGCCGGCCCGCCGCGCTCTGCGGGCCGCGGACGCCCGCGGCTCCGGTTACGCAGCCTCCCGGACGCGCGCTTCCATCCCGCGACCTCGGAGCACGTCTGTGGTGCCTGCGGGGACCACAGCGGGCGCTGAGCGCTCTTACCGCACCCGCGGGGGACAGGGTGCGTGAGAGGCGGGAACCTCCTCTGAAGTCCCCATGGCTGGGGAGGATCTTTCAGTGCCCAGGTCGGGGACACAGGAGCAGTGCCCCGGGGTCCGACCCCCACCGAATCCGCCTCTTATCCTTTTCTCTCGGAGGTTTTCTTAGTGAGTGAGGGGAGAGAGAGGGGCATCCGGACCTTTCCCTTCCGAAGAGCGGGAAATCAGGACCCCTCCTCCCCGCCACGAATGGAAATGGGGCGAGGAGTCCGGGAGGGCAGTTCGACGGCGCGGGGGTCGGGAGAGGTCATTAGGATGAGGGATCACGGGAAAGGAAGGGAGCGGGACAGAGTTGTGGGGCGCGGGCGGGAAGCGAGTTTCTCCCAAACTCCTCCGACGTCGGCCGCTGGGCCCACCGCTCCCGTCGGGGAGGACGGGAGAGCCGGCTGGTAGCGACGCCCTCCCTTCCCGTGGCGCGTAGCCCTCCCCATCCCTTACCTGGCTCAGAGCGCAGCCCGGGCCAGAGGAAGGTTCTGGAAGAGGTTCCTCCCGCCCCCCCGCCGCTCTCTGCCCCCAGCTCGAGGGCCCCGCGAGCGCCTTTTGTCGCCCCCAGCCCAACGGCGCTTCTCTGAGCGCCGGCGGCCCCGGGACCGGCATTAAGTAGCCGCTCCAAAGGCTTCTCCTGCTGCCATGGCGACGCCCCGCCCCTGTAAACAGCTTCCGCTGCTGCCATTGGCCAGCACGTCTCCAAGGAGACCGCGGGCACTTGCTGCTCTCTCTGGCGGCAAGTCTCTTGGAACTCCCTCCTGCGGCCCTCTCCCGCGCCACCCAGCCCCCTGCCCGCCATCGTGTCGCGGCTCGGCGCATTCCCGCCCGAGGGCCGCGCGCTGGAGTCGGAGAAGCGCGCGGCTCACGGCTCCCGCCCGAGGCCCGGGGAACAACCATCGATCCGTTTGTCCTGGGGAACTGCCACTCCCGCCGCCGCCCCCTTCCTGTCTGAGCTGCTCCGAGGCGTCGACGGCTCCTAGGACGGAGCCTGGACCAATCACGGGGCCAAGGCTGGGAGCGGGCTAAGGCTCAGGAAGCGCATCCTTGGGGTTTTCTTTCCTCTTCTCTGGACTACGAGTGGCACTTTGTCATGTTTCTGCGGCCTTTCCCTCTTTCCTGAGCCTGAATGTCGTCTCTAGTGCCCGCAGGCAAGTCTGACTCTCCAATGCCACCTGCCGCTCACATCCGCAGAAGCGGCCGCGCGGATCCCTGACACACCAAGGCGGGTAGAGTAATCTAATGTTTCCCGGTAAGCAGCTCCCTCTCCACCGCTATTCTCAGCAAGGTTCCCTGAAGCTGACATTCCAGAGGCTTCTGCAGAAGTGCTCTCCCTCCTTTCCAGACAGCCAAGGAAGCAGAGCCGGTGGGTAAGACTCAGAACTAAGTCATGGACTTGCCAAATTCTCCTAGTGGGTCATTTGCCCCGTTAATTTTACCAAGCTTTAAGTGACAAGGACAAAGGTTGGATGAACACTGTGGCCCTCCCTCCTCCCTTCCCCTGGCCTCCCTCCGGTCACTAGCGTTCTTGCTATTGAATTATTGAGGAGCTGCAGTGTTGGAAGTTCTCTGGTTTAAGGCTGTGCAGAGGCAGGGGTGGGGGTGGGGCTCTTTACTCAGCTTCAGCAGGAGCTGGAGAGCTGGGGAAGATAAGCCTGGTGCCCAGAAGGCGAGGCAGAAAACAGGCAATGGTACATCGACTCCCACCCAGAAGCGTGCCTTTCCCTACCCTTTCCCTCTGCCACTCCTCCACCTCGAGATCCTCTTGAGTAAAAATATTAGCGTGAGTGCTGGAGAAAGTTGGACAGAAACTTTCACAAATAAGCCCACTTCACAGTTAACGGTTCCCCTTCCCTTGTAAACAGTTTTATTCATTTTTAAGAATCATGCAGAAGTCCATAAATATTGCATCCTTGATGTCCCCACTGCAGTGTGCCCACAAGTGTACTCCCAGGAGTAAGAGGGGTACACAGACAGCACAAACAATACACACACACACACACACACACACACACACTCACACACACCAGGTGTGCAGACCCTAAAGCAAAGTGAGCAACCAGCATACCAACACCAGGTGGACAGGATCCTAACTCCCCAGGTGAGACCGCTTAAAGTGTGTGGGTCTGTGCTCAGGAGATGCCCTAGCAGGGGGATAAACTGGCGGGATGGAACTGGGTAGAAGCACAAAAGGCCCTACAAGGAAGCTAGGATCACCACACGACCCGCAAGCCATGGAGAGTGCAGGCCTGGTGTAGCAGGAAGGAGCCACAGGCCTCCACAGCTAGTCTGTGCCCTCCTGGCGGAAGCCTGGCCCCATCCCATTCTCTCTGGGTAAACTGTTGACAACACGACTGTCTCCAGATGACTGACTGGGGCAGAGGAGTTGGCAGCTGACCTGTCCCTGATCAGGCTTACTGAGGACCAGCCCCTTTGGATGGGATACTTCTGCTTGCCAAAGAGCTAAATGAGAACAAAGAGGGGGGAGGAAGAGGAGGGAGAGAAAGAGGGAGGGGGGAGGGGGAGAGAGAGAGAGAGAGAGAGAGAGAGAGAGAGAGAGAGAGAGAGAGAGA
>NW_007728729.1:122727-129425 GCF_000696425.1 Galeopterus variegatus | reverse complement strand
GGGGGGGGGGGAGAGAGAGAGAGAGAGGGAGGGAGGGAGGATAGGGGAAACAGGAACTGAGAAACAGAGTAAAGGGCATTTCTAACCTACATGTGTCTCGGCCTTGAGGAATCTTTTGGAGCCTCTTAGGGGAGAGGAAGGACACAAATCCTCCAAGAAGGGATGAAGGCAATGGCTGCCTCTTAGGGTCCTAGCCACCCTTGCTACTGTTTGCCTGAACCTGCTTCCCCCATCCCCTCAGGTAACACCACACTATGAATGCTACCTGCTGGGAGAGGAGGTGGGTCTGTGTGTCACCCCCCCAGGCTAAGGGAAGCTCCCTGTGGCCTGGTGCTTCTGGGGCTCACACTTCAAGGAAATCAGGAAGTGGGGTTATTGCTCAGCTAATACTGGTTTAAATTTTAAATATGAAAGAGGCTGTAAGAATGTTGGGGGAGGGAAAGAACATTAGGTAGGGCGTGAAATGGCAGAGTCTGCTGCGCTGTGGTATTTTGGAGAGGGTAGGTAGACACAGGAACTCAAGCTCGGCTTATGTCACATCTCAGGCTGGACAACAGGCTTCCCTCCAGCAGAGCAGGAAATGAGCCACAACCACTAGACAGTGTGACAGTCACTGCACTCCTGGTCTCTGCAGCCACACAGAAGATGCAAAGGACCCCTGGGCACTGGGCTCTTTTTGAGGCAACAGGCCTTGGAAATGGCCTTGAAAAACTCTTCTAGGGTAATGATTCCAACCCCAAGACAGTCCATCACAGTGGGCATAGCAGAAGGCTTTCCCAAACAACCTCATGCCCCCACTAAACAATCACCTTTTCTTTTTTTTTTTTTTTGTCTTTTTGTCTCTTTTTTCGTGTCCGGCAACGGATTGCAACCCTCAGTGTCGTGCCCGTACCGGACCGGGACCGGCAATGGGATTGCAACCCTTGGCGCTGCACCCGCACCTCGCCCAGCCAGTGAGCGGGAACCGATCTGCATGTGGGATCCGAACCCTCGGCGGGAGCACCACGGCGCTCCCAAGCGGCGCACTGTAGCAGTGCGCCACCGGGCCGGCCCAACAATCACCTTTTCTAAAAGCCAGTAGACAACACATCTCTCCAAGAGCCATGTGGAATCCACTGATAACACTAGCGCTGAGAAAGGAGTAACAGCCAACAACCTGCAGCCCAGCCTCACTGTTTCAGGACTCTGCTTGAAAAGTGTGTGTACGCCCCTACGCTGGGGTGGGCAGGGCACATGATTGCAGCAATATCTCTAATCACTGATGAGCCTCTGGAAGGCTCTACCTCCCCCTTTACCTGTCAGGCCCAGTGGATTAGGAAGGCAGGGGAGGAAAACACGGGTGGGGAGGGTCTTCAGGTGAAGGCCCTGACTATGGCCCTCCAGCTCCCAGACCACTGCTGCTGGCCCCGGGCTGCTTCCTGGACTTAGCACAGCAGTCTTTACCACTTCCTTTGGGGATCCGGGACACCAATTTGAAAATCATTGGTCCACACCTCTCTTAGCCTATTTCTTCAACTACTAAAAAAAAAGGGGGTAGGAGACAGGATAAGAATACCACCTCATAGGGCTGTAGAGAAGATGAAACATGGTTATGTGATGGCTGCTAACACAGTGCCTGGCACAGAAGTGGTCAAAAATGTGTTTTGTGAAATACCACCTTAGGACGACGTCTCAGGCCTTCCTGAATGCACCTGAGGATACCTCAGGAGATAGCCTCCTTAAGGGTAATAGTCATCTTAACTGGGGAGTTCTCAGACTTAAGGGCTCCCACCTAAGCAGACAGGCACCTGAGCACAGGAGACTAGCTCTGCTCCTAGAAGGGCTCTTTTTTCAACCCACCTTTTGGTTGCCACTGCTTCCCTTGCCCTTAAGAAAGGAGCTCCTGACGCTTTGGAGGGAAACAGCACACAGGGTGTAATACGGCTCTCCCTTCTCACAGCAGCAACCCCCAACTCCGCCCCAAACTGGAGGTTTCAAATCGGTTATGATGTGCCAGAGACCAGGAAATGCCAGATGGGTATTTGTAACAAAGTTGCAGAAACTGAGTCTTCTCAGTCTACCCCCTAAGGAAAAAACGGTGCGTAAGAAACAACTAGCCCGTGGATCCCAGCTCCACCTGAAGATCAAGACACGCAGAATGTTCCAGAGAGTCTCTGCAAGGGTCTCCTGAGCTGCAGTTCATCAAGTGGCTTCAGCCCACAAGGTGAGAGGAGGGCTTCCAGTCCCTTCTGAGAGGGGAAGGATCATGGTTACAGGAGAGGAGGCTGGGAGAAGTAGCAGGCTGAACTCAACGCTCAGCTCTCACACGAGTATAAAGTCTGCACGTGTCTTGCCCAGGAGGCCGGCGGCCCAGTGAGGACGATGGAATGCGAGGACAGGAGGGGAGCCTGGGTTCAGGGGCTGAGGTGCTCAGACAGCCAATGGACCCCACACATAGGGCCTGTCCTCAGGGTCCTCCAGGCTGCTGGATGATAAACGCCGGCACTGGGTGTTCCGACGACTGACAACGTTGTCATCAGCCTGCCAGGTACCTAAGGAAGAGAAAATGAAGATTACAGGAGCCAGACCTTTGGCCAAGTCTAGATGGTGTCTCCAGCAGGGGAGCCTGGGAGTTTGGCATGGAAATTAGCAGGATGTGTGTTACCTGAAATGCCTATGAGTGTGCAAGCCACAGCACATGAGACAGGATGGGGAGAAGTAGGTGCCGACAGGGCTGCTCTTGCCCCCCCTCCCGGTTAGGGACAGTCACTGCCACTGTGGCCCATGGACAGAGAGGGACAAGAAAGATGTTCTTTATTCTTACCCTAGGGTCCACTTGTGAATTGTAATTGGTTTTGGAGCTTGCCTATATGTTGTGGTGGACAAGGGAAAGGAAGCTAGGCCTAGCTGAGCTATTTTTGTCAGGGCAGGAAGAGCTGGAGGGGAGTGAGAAGAGTGTGTTTGTTCAGGCCCAAAGTGTTAGTGTTTGCTGTGGGAGCCTCGGTGGGGCAGGAAGGGACTGGCTGCCCAGCAGGGTGCCAGGGACAGAATGCATCCGGTGTGAGGACAGTGTGACGCTCCAGCCTCCCCCACCCCGACATCTGCTGCTTTTCATCTCTTTCTGCCCCTGAGCAGCAGGCTGAGGTCTGCTATCAGCTGGTGCCATTAACCCTGGAGACACTAGCCTGAGAGCTTTGGGGACCCACAGGTACCACCCACTAAGCTCATCCTTCTCCCCTAAACCCGCCATTGCTCCTGCGCAAGGAGTATCCACTGCCTGTGCTGGAGCTCGTTCCTGGTGCCGCCCTCTCCTTCATGCTCTGCATCCAATCTGCCACCACCTCCCGTGTGCACACTTCCGAGCTCTCTACACCTGCAGTCACACCCAGCTGGGCTTCCCTCCCAGGCTACGACGTACTGACTGTGCAGCTTTGGGCAAGCCACTTTACTTCAAGCCGTGGTCTTCGCATCCCTCAGAGGGGAGACAAGTCCTTACCTCACAGGTGTGCTGTGAGGACTGAACGAGATAGCGGAGAGTGCTGAGCAGAGTAGCTGACGGGTAGCATGTCCCACCCCACAAGGGTTGGTGGGGCCATCCTCTCCTCTGCTGGATCTGCCCGTAATCATCCTCCAGCCCACAGATGGGCTCCTTCTGGTTCATTCCAAGAGGAAAGGCAAGGCCTCAGCCACCTCGGCCTTCAGGATGAAGCCCCAGCTCCCTGGGGTTAGGGAAGGCATCTTGCCCTCTGGTCTCTGTGGGCCTCCTGAGCCCCAAGGGACCCAGTGTCCTCCCCTCACAAGGCACCTCCGAGCTGGATGAGGCCCAGGCTGCTCCTCAGTGCTCTCCCAGCAGCCCGAACTACTGCTCCACTTCTCTCACTGTGGAAGCTGCTGAACCCTTTCTTCCTCCATTAGACCGTAAGCTCCTCCTGCACAGGGACCATGCCTTAGTCACTGTCACACCATCAGAAACAGGGCCGACCAACTCTCGAGTGTGGCCCTGAGGCTTGAGGGAGGCCACTCACAAATGTCCAGGGTCAGCCTCAGGGTAGGCTAGCCCAAGACATGAAACCCTTCCACGGCACTAGGATTAAGCAGGTATAAACTGCTTATTTCCCATAAATGTCCTGTTGTGATAATCCATCCTAAGGCTCTAATCACCTGTGGTGATGGACTCTGGGGGAAAAGTGAGTGGACCAGGAGAGTCTTAGGTGTCTTTCACACCCAAACTGATTTTGGCGTCTTTCCTTCTGGAGGTACTGCAGCCTGAGACATGAGTTAAGGGTGGTACTAAGTGTCTACGTGTGGCAGGAGGAATATAAGGTAATATTGCCATTTAGGTTAGGATCCCCAAATAGAATGGTTTTCATTTATACAGTCTGGTAGATCTCATACCTATTCCTCAATGTTTATGGGGCAGGACTCCGGAACTGCGGCTGTTCAGTAGGAAAGACCAAAAGCAAATGGTAAACGAGAGAGAAGACACACGTGCACGCACAAAATAAAAACAGCAGCAGCAACACCACCACCACCACTGCCACTGCCACCACGCCATGACACGCTGGGACCAAGAGGCTGCCCAGGAGAGCTGTCCTGACTCTGAAGTCACAGGAGTCCTTGCTACAAACTCCAGCGTTCTACAAGCCTTAGCCAGGGCCGGAAAGTGGTTCCTTGTGTAACAGAGTCAAGACTCAGACCTGAAGTCTCTGTTCTCACTGGCTTCCTGACATACTCTGTGATTGGGGAGATTTAGCAGTGAGAATGAGGCACCCTCTTCCCTGAAAGGACTCTGAACTCCCTCAGCCTTAGCCCACAGCAAGCTCCTGCGGCTGCTCTCCCTCAGCCTTGCTCTGATGGTGAGATTGGGATGCCGATGAGGACTTCCTGAGAGAACACCACCATTTTCCCTGGCCGAATCCAGGGCCCTCCAGCCAGAAAATGGAGCTTGGAGATTTAAAAGCCTTCACGGGAAATGGATAAAGGTGCTTTCCATTCAAATCAGAAATGGGAGAGAGAAGAGACCTCTAGAGGTAGATTTTGGGAGCACATTTAGGGAAATTTCACATACCCTTTTCCTACCTCTATCAAGCCACTAATTAAATTAAAGGGCTATAATAATTCAATTGTCTTTGTACCATTTCTCTCCAGGGGAAAGAGAAACAGTCCGGATTTTTCCTTAGTGTATATCACATGCAAATTTTCCTAGTAGCATCTTATTCTTGGGTTTTGAGGCTTGAAGAGAGGAGTGAACTGAATGTGAGGTCCCCATATAAGTATTCTTAGATTTCACTGGATGTGCCAACTCTGTGCAATGCACTCATCTAACAATTGTATTTCCACTAAAAAACAAAACAAAAACCCAAACCATCTTTGCCTTTTTTCATCACATACAGTACCCAGAGCCTTTTCACAGGACTATCGCTTGTCCCTGATCCACTATCCTGCCACCTGTGCAATATTCCACCAAATTTCTTGGAACCACATCTACTCAGCATGGTCTCATAATTCTAATGTTCTTACTACCTGCACCTGTCATCTACCTGTCATCTTAGATTTTCCCCCTTTGAGAACCTTTCAGAAGCAATCTCAGAACACACACCCCACCCCACCGCCCAACCCGTGTGAAGAACCAGAAATCCACCCTTAGTCTGGGGGCCTAAGAAGACCGGGAAGCTTTTTAGGGGAAGGAGGACTGGAATGACACAGGTGCCCTCCACACCTCTCACAAGCAGGAGGAGAGTGGTGAGGATGGGAACGGGCACGGGTCTTGCCACCGGCTGGGTCTCCTGGCAGAGCACACATAAGCACAATGCAGGGCACGGGGACAGCACAGGACACTCCCCTGGGCTCTGCTTCCATCAGCCCTCCATGAAGGGAATGGAATCCAAGTGAAGAGGGAAACACTCAAAGCAGAGACCAGGTGTGTAAGCAGCTGTCCTGATGGAGGAGAGAGTTGGCCACAGGAACCGCAAGGAGCCATACCAGCCTACGGTTGCCTCAGTTGCAAGATGGAAGTTCAACTTACAGCTGAGGGTGAAGAGACCTATTTATTCCACAGGACCTACTAAAGTGGTGCTCTTGTCTTTAACCCAACGGATACTTCCAGAGAGTTCCCCAGCACTTTGCTACCAGTGTGATGCCACAGCAGAACCAGAGAAACATTTTGTCAAGATAACAGAGGTGCAGCCCTTGAGGCCTCTGGGGAGGATACAACGGGACATTCAGAGTGCTTATGCCCGAGTCCCTCTCCTGACGGCCTGTCTGGCCCAAACTGTGAACCCAGTTTAACCACAAAACAGCTGGCTCCAGAAATCACCATAAGGAACCCTAGGGCTGCTTTCTTCCTTCCAGGCCTTGCTCCCTGCCCACAATCCCATAAGTGGAATAAATATCACAGCAGGAAGGCCGGAGGGGTTGGGAAGAGGGGGAAGCAGGAGGAATAAGCTCACTTTCCCCCAGCACTGTTGGCTAGAATGGGCCCAGCAGCTCCCTCTGCCAAGAAATGGCAGCCCCTTGAGGGAGGCAGGACCCTGGGTTTCCCTCTTGAAGCCGGTACGGGATGGCCAGTATAGAGCTGCCACAGACACAGGGCCAGAGGTAGGGTGGAGACATCATCTTCACCCAACTACTGACAAGGATGCCAATTAAAGACACATCCTAGGGCCAGCCCGGTGGTGCACTGCTACAGTGCGCCGCTTGGGAGTGCGGTGGCGCTCCCG
>NW_007728729.1:100948-122035 GCF_000696425.1 Galeopterus variegatus | reverse complement strand
GTACGGGCGCGACACTGAGGGTTGCGATCCGTTGCCGGACACGAAAAAAAAAAAAAGGAAAGACACATCCTTCCTCTAACCCTTGCCACAGAGCATTCCCACTATTGCTGAACAAAAATTAATATATTCCCACAAATATTTTTTCTTGGAAAATCTTAGTGTATTGAATACAGGCCCTTGACACTTGGGAATGGAAACCTTGTTTACAGCCCAAAGCAGGAGCCTCTCAGATATGCGCACGCCCAGCAAGCTTGGTGTCAGGGCTAAGCATAGGCAGGGAGGACAGTGTTGGCACAGAGTGAACATGAACTTTCACATGTAGTCTAGATAACATAAATGAACTTAAAAATAAACCAGACAGGTTTACACTTGGCAAAAAGATGTGGAACACAAATGGACAGACGGAAGCAAGGTCAGGAGTGGGAAGGCTAGGAGCGAAGTGGACCCTGGGCCCCAGCAGCTCCAGTTGAGTTCTAACTGGCAGGAGGCTGGTCACATGGCCAATGCTCCCTCCTCCACCAGCAGGCAGGGAGGAAGTCTTCCCTGGGCCTGTGCAGGAGAAGCAGGTGATACCGCCTCTTTTGGCCCTAGTAAAGACAAAGAGACCTGGGCAGTATCTTCAGGACAAACTAAATAGAAAATGGCCAAAGAGCCCTTTAAAGGCTGCAGAAAGTGTCTCCTGAGAATTCTGGCTTCCCCTGCCACAGCCTGTATGGGGCCAGAGCGTGCTGGGACTGTGTCCTGCACAGGCTGATGGACAGTGGCAACCACGGGAGGTCATGTGGCAACACCTCCAGCCACTTCGCTGAGCAAGTAAAAAGCACTGGACCCATGGTGTGGCTGTTCTGAAGCTGAAGCATGTCTTCATTCAGGGGATGTTTAAGAAGATTACAAATGGCACAATGTAAAGGACAATCTCTACAGTAATACCAGGAGGGAACACTTGACCGAGTCCATTTGAGCAAGACTTGGAGCCCTTGAACAAGCACATGGAGTAGAAGGAGGTCAGTGCTCAAGAGTGATTAACATGGTTCCTTCATGACAAATCATGCTAGGTTCAGTGTGGAATCATGAGAGTGAATAAAGGGCACACCGACAACCTGACCAAATTTAAAGATAGAGATCCAGGGAGTACAGTAACACCTGACCCCTGACCTCTCCTTTGGGATCCAAATCTAACATGTACTATGTAACGAGTGAATAAAGGGCACACCGACAACCTGACCAAATTTAAAGATAGAGATCCAGGGAGTACAGTCACACCTGACCCCTGACCTCTCCTTTGGGATCCAAATCTAACATGTACTATGTAACGGGTAATGCAGAACTCACTGGGTCACAAAGTCATTCACTAGCCTATAAAATGCTGGCTGTCAAATTCCTCTTTGATCCTAACTTACACACATTTCTTCTGAGGAACTACAACTTCACTTTTAAAGGGCTCAGGCTCTCTTTCCAAGGCCTTTGCAGAGACATGGTATTTGTCTGCACACACTTCCTGCTGATGGAAACAAGACCAGGCCACTGACATGGTATCTGCAAGCCTGTGATGGAGGGGAGCATGGTTAGTCTGAATTGTGAGAAGAGGAATTTTTGCTCCTTTCTTCCTATCCCAATATTCTCACTCAGAGCAGGGGTAACTCTTTGCAAAAAGCTCGAGGACCCTCCCGAGACCACATCACTTCCTTTCAGCAACTGGTCTCCAGCATCTTAGCACATCCCAGGCCTTCTTGGCAGGAACTGCAGAGCAGGAGGTGGGTGTACAGGGTGAGCGCAGGGATAAGGGCAGAGGCATCATCTCCCACCAAGTTCATGTTCAGCAGACTGCCACTCACCGGGTAAGCAGACCTCAGAGCACAGCTTATTGTCCAGTGCTTTCACGCTTGCGATGTCAAAGTCATTGTTATTGTCACACTCCATACCTAGAAATACGCATGTCCTCTGGCCTGTAACGGAGTTAATGCAGTTAGAGAGGGGCTGGCTATGTTTTTCTCTGCTTTGCTGTCCTTAAAATAAAAATTTTAAAAATGGAGACAAAAAAGTCAAATCATATGTTAAAAAAGACTATAAGTCGGTAAAGAGTGGACAAAAAGGGGGTCAAATTGTGTGGGCATGTCTGTGTTCTCGTGCCATCCTGCTGTCTCCCTAATTGGCCCCTTTCCATCTGCTGTTCTCTAATAGGTCAGATCACCGGGAGGGCTGTGGGACACAGGCTCAACAGAGAACCACAACAGCAGGCAGAGCTCTGCCAGTGGCCAGGCCAGTGAGACTGTGGCTGACAGGCGCTACAGAAAACCAATGGGATCACCCTGCTCATGCCAGTGTCTATCTCGGGGCAAACTGGGTATGTTCATGACCACAAGGCTCTGCAAAATGATGCATACATAAAGCAACAACTAAAGGTCTTAGGTTCCATAATTTTGCATGCCAAATCAGAATGACCACATTCACAAAATTATGATTAAAGTTCTTCTGAGACCTAAGCCGTTATTTTGAGTATGTTTCAACTGACTAACCAGAAACCTACAGACAGGTAAGAGGGGATGGGGAAAGTTTTAGAAGTTATTTTCCAAGTTCCCCTTCTTTTTTTCCCTTGGTGAAAGGGAGATAAGAAGACATAAACCCGCAGTGTGGGCTGGAGAATGTCAGGCAGAAACAAACCTGGCCTTTCTGCACCTTTTTTTTGGCAGCTGGCTGGTAAGAGGATCCAAACCCTTGACCTTGGTGTTATCAGCACCACGCTCTAACCAAGTGAGCTAACCAGCCACTCCATGCTGCACTTTTTAGAAGCAAATATTCTACGGGGAAAACAATCAGAAAGGATAACTATGGAACTTTGAGCACTGAAGTCATCAATGAGGTCAGTGAAGCTTGCAGACCTGCTTGGGCTGGTGTGCAAGAGTGTGCGGGAGGCCCAGCCTCATGGCCCCATCCTTTCCTTCAGGCTCCAAGGCCAGGGGGAGCTGTCCAGTCTGCATGCATACCCCCTGACACTCCCCAAGCAATGGCCAGCGCTAAAGCAGAAGCGACTGGGATGACATCGCACACGTGTGCTCTGGAGGTGCCCTCTGCAGGAGGCATCTCCAGCAGCAGAGGGAAGAGTCTGGCTTCTGGAACATGCAGTGCCCCCTGCCCAGGGTGACTTTTCCAGCCCCCTTCTTCCTATTTCCTTGCTCTGTAGGTCATTCTTTCTTTTCTAGCCTTACTAGAAACAAAATTCTTCCAACTGAAGATATAATTGAAGACTGAACTATGGTAAAAAAAAATCATTACAGGACATTCTTGGGGGGGAGGGGAGAGAGGGAGGAGGGCGGGAGGTGTCGGTGATGGGCCATAATAATCATATATATTGTATATTGACAAAATAAAAATTTAAATTAAAAAAAAAATCATTACAACAGACTACAAAATACTTGGCTAAGATAAGCTGCTGAAGAAACTCGTATCTGTTTCCTAACGACAACTTTAATGTGTCTGCTGGCTCCTGAGACCCCTTTTTTTACAGTGACGCCAACCATTTTCTTCACTAAAGCAAAACCCGACCAGCTCAAATAGTTCTCCCTCCCAAATGGAAGAAACTGCTACTGCTGCTCCATATCGGGGCTGCTAGAGCAGCTTGGTGGGGCTCAGCTGGAAAGCTGCACAGGAAGGCAGGCGACAGGCATTACCCAAGAAGCTCCAGAATCTACTAAATGTAAATGTAGAACTATACATGCCTTCTGCAGCATCCTCACCCTGACATCCCTGGCTCTGAGTCTCAGAATGAGCTGGGAAGGTCACTGAGGTCACTGATAACCTTCTTGCTTTGATGTGCCATTGAGAGACAACCTTTCCCCCAACAGCTACACAGCTGAGCAGTGCCACCAAGTCACGCCGCACCCCTTTCTTTACTCTTAAAAGAATACCCAGGGGGCCGGCCCGGTGGCGCACTGGATAGTGCGCCGCTTGGGAAGCGCGGCGGCGCTCCCGCCCGAGGGTTCGGATCCCACATACAGACCGGTTCCCGCTCACTGGCTGAGCGAGGCGCGGGAGCAACACCGAGGGTTGCAATCCCGTTGCCGGTCCCGGTCCGGTGCGGGGGTGACACTGAGGGTTGCGATCCGTTGCCGGACATGGAAAAAGACAAAAGACAAAAAAAAAGGGCCAGCCCGTGGCTCACTCGGTAGAGTGCGGTGCTGGTAACACCAAGGCCGCGGGTTCGGATCCTATATAGGGATGGCTGGTTCACTCACTGGCTGAGCGTGGTGCTGACAACACCAAGCCAAGGGTTGAGATCCCCTTACCGGTCATCTTTTAAAAAAAAAAAGAATACCCAGGAAAGAAATATAAGAGGAAACAAAGGACCGGGACTTTTACCATCTTCTTGTGTGGGTGATCCATCCTCTTCCTCTATGACATCGTTTCCCTAGGACAGAAGGAAGGCCCTATGAGTCTGTAAAGCAAGTAAAATGAGTACACGGATCGGCTGGAGGCAGAACTAATCATCCTAATGGCATCTGACTCCAGGGCCTACGTTAATAGTGTACATTTCTCTTCTTTAATATGCCCAGAAGGCTTAGCAGAGGCAGAGTTTGCCCGGTGAGGCACGACTGACCTACAGGGACCAGGTCTGAGCCGCATTATAGATATATGCTTGGATGGTCTGTCAGGAATACCCTTGTTAATAGCTTAGCAATATTGTTTCTCTTCGGTGGAAATAAAAGCTATTAAATGAAAAAGCAAATCGTGAGATCATAAAACTTTCAGAAGTCTCTTAGGATCCCAAACTACGTCCAAATTCTCCTTTGAGAGCAGCTGGCTCCAGAAAACTTCTAGAACCGTCACTGTGAGCCGGGCATTCCATGGCATGCCACAAACACCATGGTGAAGGTACTCCTCGCACTGAACCGTAATCCTGTCTGCCCACTGGATGGGGCTCCTGGATGGGGGGAGTAGGTGGGGGAGGCAGAAACCTTGCCACTCAGGCCTGCATGTGCCCTAGTGCTAGGGAGCACCTGCGACATAGTCACCCTGTGCAAACTAGATGAACGAAGGCCAACACATTCTCAAGGCCCAGGGGCTGGCCCAGAAAGTTCCTTCTTGACCTCACTCCACGCCAATCTTGCTTAGAACCAGTGGCCTCTGCTGCCCAGTCAGTCCACAGGCCAGAGAGGGCAGCTGCTTTTGCTGCCATCCCACACTCCACTTCTAAGTGACCTGGGCTCGCCACCCAGGAGGGCTGCAATGCTGTGTCCTCACTGGCACCCCCGGCCACTGCTGGGGAAGGGGTTACCTCTGCATCCTGCCCTCCTGCTGGGAGGTCAGCAAAGTTGCTATCCGGAGACTCCACTGGCATCCCCTGCAAAAAAAGCAATGAAGACCCAGGGCACAGTTAGCACAGGCTCTCCTAGCATACGTTCATAACAGCAAACCCAACCCCCGTCTTCTTCAGTACAAAATTAGGGCTGAGCAGAAGAGTCCAATCTAAGGGAATGTCTTGTTTTCCACAGCACTCCTCCCAAGCACTTTGGGGGCTCTGCGGCCATCTCTGGTAGACCTTTTGTTAAGTTACTTCGGACACGTATGCAAAGCACAGGGAAGCAAGCATGGTCCTTGTGCCCTTCCCTTACCTCTCCTTCCTCTGAGGGGGCCCTGCAGGCAGCCTGGGGGGAAGGGAGAGCTTCTCCCTCCTCTTCAGTGCCAGGGGCGACGTAGGAGCCAGACATGGAGGAGACCGTGTCAGTGCTGATCTGGGAGGAAGCCATGGACATGACCGACTGGGCCAAACTGCTACTGGCAGGGTCTTTGGAGACAGAAGTTGGAGGAAGGAGAGAGACGTCAGGCATAGTTTCTACAGACTTAATGAGGAGCAGAGCCGTGCCAGGGGCGACGTAGGAGCCAGACATGGAGGAGACCGTGTCAGTGCTGATCTGGGAGGACGCCATGGACATGACCGACTGGGCCAGACTGCTACTGGCAGGGTCTTTGGAGACAGAAGTTGGAGGAAGGAGAGAGACGTCAGGCATAGTTTCTACAGACTTAATGAGGAGCAGAGCTCTCTCCTGCACTCAGGCAGTGAGGAGAACTGTGGCCTTATCTCACCCTCCCCTAAAGAAGATTTTAGGTTTAAGGTTTTCCAAGATTCTGCTCCTTCATATGTCAAAGCTCAGAACTCAACCTCAGGGACCAGGGATTTGCTTTTCCCTGTTGCAATTTAAAGGAAATCTGATGATGGCAGGACTGGGACTAAGAGAACTGATCTCCCCTAGCACAGGGTAAGCCCACTGTCCCGTCCCATCGTAGAAGAGCAAGTCCCCTTCCCTCTCAAGTCGGGGCCTATGTAAGTCAAGCAGCTCAGATATTGGCTCACTGCTCCCAAGTCCATTCCTGGAGACAAAACCAGGACAACTGTGGACTCGGTTGAGTGGAAAAAATGTGCAGCTGCCCCCTGCACCCATCTGTACCTTCTGGGGAGGAAATTGTGGAAGAGAGAGGCGTCCCTGTGCAAGATGACTGGTCGATAGCTCCCGATGATGACAAGGTGAGATTTTCGCTTTCTGGAGTGACACCACATTCCTGGGGAGTGTGGGAGGACACTGAGTGAGCACAAGTCGAACGTGCTGGAGAAGAAGGTAAGGGCAGGGTTCCTGGGTAGGGGTGAGGAGGAAAGGGGCACTGGGAGGAGCTAAGGCCCCCTACTGCCAGTCGACGTGAGTGGCACATAGAGGAAGTGCCAGCTTCTCTCCTGTTGTCACTCCACCTCAGCCCCGCCTGGATGGCTGTCTCCCAGGGGAGGGCACATTTCAGTCAGCACCTCCTGCCTGAGGCAAAGCATCTGCTGGGGCCATACAAAGATTGCAGCTCAGGTGACACAGGTCTCGTAGCAGCTGTGACATGGGGACACCCCAGGTTTCCCTGGGATTTGAACAACTTTCCTTCTGAAGGAAAAGAATAGAAAACCCGCAGAGGGCTCACTGCCTGCAGAATGGATGTGGACACCCAGTTAGTTCCAGCTCAATCGGTCTCAAACAAACAATGCCTTTCTTCCCCAAGCTGACTCCTCCCACACCCCATCTGTGACCCTGACCCCCATCTGTCAGTCACCTGAGCACACACCTCACCCGTCCCAAGTAGATGCAAAGTTCTACTGACTGTATCTCCACAATCTGCTCTCTCCTCTCCAGGCATTCCCTCCAGCCTGGGCCACCAAGACCGGTTCCTGGCTCTGTCTGTCTCCTGCCTAACCCAGTCTACACACCCTATCAAGCTGCCCTGGGGGAGCCCAGCTCTCACTGTATCACTGGCCTGCCATGAGCCTCTGCCTACACCGTCCCCCCACTACCTGGAGGTTTCTCTCACCTTTCTTCCATGTCTAAAACATTTCAAGATTCAACTCAAAGGCTGCTCCTCTATAACACTTTTCTGATTTCCTCCACTTATGGTAATCTTGTACCTCTCTGCCACAGCACTTTATTGTCCCTGTTTTGGGTGCACTTATTTTCTGCAGTTAAAACTAATTCATTTGTTCATTCATTCAACAAATAGTTACTGAACAAGAGCAACATGCCAGGTATGGAGCTATGATTCATGTACATGTCCTGTCCTAGCTAGACCTGAGCTCCTAAGGACAGGGACACTTTATTATCTTTGTATGTCCTGCTGTACCTAGCTCAGCACCTACAGACAGTAGACAGATAATAACCCTCTGTTAAGTAAAGTCTGTGAAGGATGCACAGTGTAGAAAATGCCAGCCTTCCACTTACGCACTGGCCTCCCAGCACACGGCCTCAGTGCCTTCCACCTGCTGCCCTATGCCTGGGGTCCTTGTTCTCGTATATCTGCATCACTTGCTCTCCCACCACCTTCAGTCTCTGTTCCTGGACCACTTTTAAAACGGTAACCCCACTTCTAGGCTGGGTACCCCTTTCCCCTCGGCTGACACACTGATCCACAGGACCATCTGACACACCCACGTTTTTTGCTTATTGTCTTTGTATCAACCCCCACCCCAACTAGCAAGAATACAAGTGCCATGAGGGCAGGGACTTTTGTAGTTTCTTCATTGCAACCATCCTCAGCAGACAGGCCTGGTAAATAATACTGACTCCATATATTATTGAACAAATGAATCTAACAAAACCTTAGCTGCTACCTCAGAGGGTATTAAAAAGGTGTTTGATGAATGAATGAAAGCAGATGGACATAAACAGCCATGCGCAGACAGGCCTGGTAAATAATACTGACTCCATATATTATTGAACAAATGAATCTAACAAAAGCTTAGCTGCTACCTCAGAGGGTATTAAAAAGGTGTTTGATGAATGAATGAAAGCAGATGGACATAAACAGCCATGGAGGTAGGAGGAAAGTACCTGGAGCCCAACACCCAAGAAAGGGAGAAGAATGTAAGTTACCTCTCTGAGATGATGAGCTGATGGTCTCTGAGAGAGCTGTGTCTCCGACTCACTGCAAGAACGTTCATCTTCCTCTTCATGCAACACGGAGGAATTTTGGGAAATGGATCTGTAAAAGTCCAGAGGGAAAAGCAGCTGTATCCAATATCCATTTAAAGAATGGAATTTACCCTGTATTCCATTAACCAGACTTCATAGGAAGAGGAGGACCTACGGGAGGGGAATTGAAGAGGAAATCCAAATCTTAAGGAGGAGGAGAAGAGAGGAGGGGAAGAGAACCAGAGAGGGACTGAGACCTCTTCTGGGTGTCAGCAACTCTAACATTTACCTTTACCTCGTTCAATGACTTGCTGTCTATACTTGGGATGAATCACTGACATTTTCAGGGTCTCAGTATTTTCATCTGTAAAATACTCTCCTTTACTCTGCCACAGAAACCTTGTCACAACTTTAAATGGTTAAAAGATACAGATCCCGTTTCCTTCAGCCTTCAGACTAAGGGATGCTCTCCACCATTCAGGCCCTATCCACAGTGCTCCATGTCCTCTTCCCTGTACCCCAATCCCTGCCCCCCAGAAAAGAAAGCACATGTAAGATATCTGTCTAATCAATTCTCCTAATTATCTAACATACCATTTTTTTTTTTGGCAGCTGGTCAGTATGGGGATCCGAACCTGTGACCTTGTGTTATAAGACTGTGGTCTAACCAATTGAGCTAACTGCCCAGCCTTACTTTCATTTCTTAATGTATGGGTAATCTTCCTCCCAAGGGTTCACCTCAGGTCTTTTGTGAGACTAAGCAGCTCTGGGAACAGCCCAGAGGGTCTAGTATGTCCCAGGGCCCCAGGACTTGCTCCAGCCTGCAGCAGGAGTACGATGGGTTGAAAGTGTTCATCAAGGACCCTAGGGACAATGCTGTTGAGCACTGCTACTCACTTGGAAAGACTTTTTTTGAGCTTGAGTCCTTGGCTGCTGCAGTCAGACAGGCGGTCAAGTGGGGAGAGCGTCCTGACAGGGGGCAGGTGGCCATCGCTGCCATATGAAGGTAGCATTCCTGAGAGGTGGCCATCCCCAAGCACGTGAAGTGGAGGGACTGCTGGGGATGGGGTGAGGGGCCCATTGAGGGCCTCCAGGAGAGACACCACTTCATAACCTGGTGGAATATTCTCTGAGGACTAGGGGAATCAGAGACAGGTTGAAAAATTAATTAAGTACATTTTGCTGTATGGCTTGATCATGTTTCTTACTCTACACTAAAAAATGTTTTCTTTTACATCTGGTCTGGGGTGTCTGGCAAAAATATCCTCAGCATTAGAGGCAGAGAAAAGATAAAATGTCAAAGAATCACAGATTCCTAGTATGTACCACATTTATTTAGAAACCAGAAAGCTGCATTGCCCTTGCTTTCATAGACTGTATAATAAACCCCCTCCTAATTTGAAGGGTGTTATAATAGGGTTAGGAATTTCTTTTTTTTTTTTATCAAAACATAACTGATAGTACATATCTGTAGGGTACAGTGTTGAATATTAATACCTGTATGCAATATGTGATGCTCAAATCAAGATAATTAGTATATTCAACATTACACAGTATGTATTTTGTGGCCCTTTTTTCCTGATTTTAATAAAATATATATTCATTACAGGGAATTTAGAAAATGCATAAAAGTAGAAGCAAGGGAAAAAAATCACAAATAATCAAATCACCCAAAGTAACTTTTGTTGGCATTCTGGTGTATTTTCTTACAATTTTCTTTTCTTTGAACTATTTACACAGTTATGATCAATCTGTAAGTAACAATTTTATATCCTCCTTACTTCACTGAACGTGAATATTTTCCTATGTCTTTGAAACCTCTTCCATATACATCCCCTTTTCATAGACAACATAAGTTTCTGAACTATTTTATAAGTGCTGGGTATTTAGTTGTATCCAACATGTCTTATTGTAAATGTTGTGATGAACATCCTTGTATATAAATCTTACTCCAGATTATTTTATTGGTATTAAATTCTTAGACCTTAGACTACTAGGTATAAATGTTTTTGAAGGCTCTTGATATATACAGCTGTTTTGTTTTGAATTTTCAATGCCCTTTCCAGTTATACTCCTATAAGCAGTACAGAATTCCCATTTTGATTGCCTCTCTGCCAGCATGGAGTACCTTTAAAAAGGAAAGTTTTTCAATTTGAAAGGTGAAAAATGGTATCTTATTTTATTTTGCATATTGTTGATTTTTAATGGAATCAAATTTTTTTTCCTTTTTTTTTTTTTGTGATGCTGGCCAGTACAGGGATCCAAACCTGTAACCTTGAGGTTATAAGGCTGCATTCTAAGCAACCGAGCTAAGCAGCCAGTCCTGAACTTTAAAAAAATGATTGTTAACCAGCTATATTTCCTCATTTGAGAATTTTTTGTTTACATCCTTTGCCCATTTATGTATTGTTTTATTTATATGAGCTATGGCAAAGATACTACTAGCCTTTCCTCTTACATATACTCATATGTTGTGCTTTTTTTTTCTTTAAACAATTTGTTGTTTGTTTTTTAATTTGGGTCACCTTTTAGACCTCTGTAGTGTTGAACTTTTTATGTGGTCAAATCTACAGGTTCTTTTTTTTTCCAGTTTTCCACTGCTTTCAAGCTTATGGTCCGCCCCCAACCAAAGTCAAACAAATAATCATCTATAATTAATTCCAGGTTTTTTTTAATTCTAAGTTTTCAATGTTTTGTTTGGTTTGCTTTGCTTTTAATATAGTTAACCCGTTACTCCATCTAAAATTTATTTGTTATCTGGTAAGAAGTAAAATGCTAAAGTGATTTTCCCTCCCTAAATAGCTAACTAATTATCCTAACACCATCACTGAATAATAAATATCTCTCACCAGTGGGTTAATCTATGAAACCGAGGTCAATTATTTTGTCTACTCGGCTTCCAGTCACTGAAGCCATGAAATGGGATAAAGAAAAAGTTACCTTCTTCAAGGATTCAAATAAAGATAGCAAATTGTATTCAAATCCAAAACAATCATCCCCTTGTTTCTACTTGGGTGAGTTCCAGAACTGGACCCCATTGCAGGGAAACTGTGAGCAGATGGCTCTAGGAATGGTAAACATTAACTGGAAAACACGTTCCCAAGGAAGCAAAGGGAAGTTTTAATGACCAGTACTCAATTTTCTGTTGTAATATTGGTTGGTTTAACACAGCACGATCACAGCTGGCCTACTAAGTACTTCAATGTGCCAAGGTTTAAGTCCTTGCTGCAACGCCATTTAAAAAAGGGCGGGGGAAAAAAAAAAAAAAAAAAAAAAGCCAGCAAGGACACCATAGAGCATTTAATTCAGAGCGGCTGTGTTTCTGAGCCCAACTTACTGAATGCTCTTCAGAGTCAGATGTCTGGGATGAGATGATGGGGTTAAAGCTGGTTGGGGACAAGGGGCCCAATTTTTTCCTCATGGCTCTGATCTGAAGCAGTGCCCGGAAGGCTGTGAAGAAGAAAACAGACAATCAGGACATCCTGATGCAGGATTAAGGATGAACAAGAGCCCAGACAGATACCACAATCCCTCCCAGCATTCATCACTTTGCCAGAAAATGTCCTTCTTGTCCTCACTCCCACCTGCCACTCCCCCTGCCTCTCTGGGGCTTACGCAGTCGGCAGATGGGGCAGTTGTTGGCCTGGTAGCGCAGGGTGTCTGCACAGGTGTTACAGAGGCAGAGGTGGCGACAGGGCAGAATCAAGGTGTCCCGAACATCTGAGAGACATACCACACACTCAGCACTGTTATCACTCACTTCGTCGTCAGCCACCTGGCCAGGGAGACAGAAATTTAGCCAATGACACATTGCCCTTCATGTCCCATACTTTATTTACAAGACAGCTTGGCTGAAGGGCTGAGATGAATAATAAGAACAAAACCTACACTGATGTTGGACTTTATAGTTTACCCAGTACTTTTGCATACTTAGTTTCACTGCTCTGAGAACTGTTTATCTAAAGTGGAGAGGATGGAACTAAGCACTCCAGCTTATCCTATGAGGCTCACGTCTGGTCCTCTCTGACAGTCTGAGCTCAAAGGACCTAGGGGACCACACAGATGAAGAGGAAACAGCAATGAAAGGACCCTGACAGGAAACCGAGCTGAACAGAGCTCTGTAGCAGAAGGACAAATCCACGCCAGCCTCTTTTGCTATTTCCAAAGTGATATCAGCATAATAATCTGAAGTGAGGAACAATAAAATGCCCTTCTAGGACCTAACTGATTTCATAGTTTGGCACACTAAATCCCTAGATCCTGGCTTTATCAGAGAATTTCTGACTCTGCCTCCTGGGAAGAGTACCTTCAGAATTTTGGACAAAACTTACCTTAGAATCTTGTGTGTTGCACTTGTTTTCAATTCCATAGATTTCCTGAAGGAGGTAGCTGACCCCATCTACCTGAACAGCAAACAGAAAAGTTCAAGGACTGGCTGACTCTACTGTGAGACAAGAATGGAAACTCCCCGCACCCTCCACCATCGGTAACCAAGGACTACTGATTCACAAGAGAAAAAATCAAAGGCCTAGCCAAGTAAAGGATGCTTTTATTTACTTATGTTTTCTCTTTGAGAGGGGAAGAAAAATTAAATGTTTAACTCACCTACCATTAAATCCAACAGGGGACATAAAATTTCACAAATGCTACAATAATTCTTATACTGAAGCTCACTATTCTGGACAGTTAAGAAAAAAAGAAACAGACTAGAAAAAGGATGGAAAGATATATATCAAAATATAAGCATTAGCTATGTGATAAAATTTAAGTTCAGACATTATAAAAGAGAAAGTAATGGAAAAAAGAAAGAAAGAAAGAAAGAAATAGGCAAGGAAAAAGAGGGGGAGGGAAAAATGGACATGCAAAGGGGGATAACAAGACCTTGAAGGAGAGGCCGGTGGTGCACCCCCACACCCCCTACCATGTGATGCCACCCCATCCTCAACATGCAGCAAAATTACCCCTTTTGGCCCTGTTTTTTTTTTTAAAAAGATGACCGGTAAGGGGATCTTAACCCTTGACTTGGTGTTGTCAGCACCACGCTCAGCCAGTGAGCAAGCCGGCCATCCCTATATGGGATCCGAACCCGCGGCCTTGGTGTTGTCAGCACCACGCTCAGCCAGTGAGCAAGCCGGCCATCCCTATATGGGATCCGAACCCGCGGCCTTGGTGTTGTCAGCACCACGCTCAGCCAGTGAGCAAGCCGGCCATCCCTATATGGGATCCGAACCCGCGGCCTTGGTGTTGTCAGCACCACGCTCAGCCAGTGAGCAAGCCGGCCATCCCTATATGGGATCCGAACCCGCGGCCTTGGTGTTGTCAGCACCACGCTCAGCCAGTGAGCAAGCCGGCCATCCCTATATGGGATCCGAACCCGCGGCCTTGGTGTTGTCAGCACCGCACTCTCCCGAGCGAGCCACAGGGCCGGCCCTTGGCCCTGTTTTTTAAAACCCCAACTGCCAATACCCAATCCCATTCCCACTAGCCTGGTCCATGTCAGTGCCTAAGCTGGCCCTTCCCTGTTTCGGTCTAAGAGCCCACTTCTCTCTTCTGCCTCGCCTCTGTTCCCAGACATCCCCTTCCCTAAGACCTAGCCTGCCTCTCATTTCATATCCTACTTTCCAGTTTGAGAGTCTGTTGCATCCTATCCAGGCCTCCTGGAGAACTAGGCCTCCCCCATGAGGCAACTCACCAAGGCCTGGCCTGCCCAAGTGGTACCCTGAGCTCAGATTTGTTTCCTCTTCTGCCTCTCTTAAAACTTGTTTTAACCTAGCAATTACATTGGAAAGGACATTATCAAATAATTCATACTAAGGTATTATTGACTACTATCAACCTCATTAACCCAAAAGAATGAATAATGTAGTATTTCTGACATCTGTCAACCATCTGTATAGGGGCCTTCCTTGCATCTCAATGAAGGCCAAGCCTGCCTCCCACCCAACTGCTCCTCTCCCTCCACATGATGGCCTGCCCCTCACCCACCCTCCCTTGCTAATGCCACTGGCACCACTCTTCCCCCTCAACCTCCACGACACCTCCTCCTACCTCTGCATGAGTGGAAAGAAAAGTGCTGGCACATGGTGGGGTTAGCACTTCTAGTAGACATATGCATAAGCTGCTGATCATTCTGGAAGGGGGAGAATGACAGCAAACTTTGAATTTTAAAAAGAGAATGGGGGGATGAATTAAGCCAAGAACTCTAAGTGACCCTTCATTGGACCCCAGTACTTTATCCTTTTGCTTGAAATGTTTCTAACCCTGGCATTTTAAATCAAAGGAGTTCTCCCTAAACCCATTGTCAGGAGACAAATTCTGTCCTTTCATTTCTCAAGTCTTTTGCTTAGATAATGGCCACCTCAACACCAAGAATTCTGGAACAGTAAAGACACCAAAAATCAGTGTTCTTTTTAGGACACCCAAGTAGTTTCGAACACAGGAAAGCAGTTCCTTTTTTTCCTTTTCTTCTTTGATTAAGAAAAGAAAGGGAGGGTGGAAAGAAAAATGTTTAGCAAAAAATAAAAAGAAAGAAAGAAGAGAGAGAGAAAGGAAGGAAGGCAGGCAGGCACTAAGTCCAGGCCCTCAAATACTCACGACTTGTTTCTGTTTGAGCGGCTTGATGCAGAAAGTCCCATCTGTGTGCTGGAATGAAAACAAGATAGTTATGACAAGTAAGGGAGGACAATACAGCACCAGATACCTTTTGATACTTCTCTCAATTACATATGTTCTTAGACACTCACAGGGTGAAAGTACAGAATCCTAATACCGAAGGGTCTCACAGTCTGACCCTTTCATCTTAAGTAAATGAGACCAAGGCCTAAGGAACTGAAGGTCATGCAGCAAGCTGGTGGCAGAGCTGGGCTGGACCCCAGCACAGGCCAGGGTGCTGCTTGTTCACACCACCATAGTCTCTCAAGCCGGCCCATTCTGCTGAACTCAGGCCACCAGCAGGCAGGTTCCCACATGTCCATGCATGAAAGAAAGGGCTAAACATCATACAGTGAGGACCCATAAAGCTACTTACCTTCTCAAAAGTACCCAGCAGTACATGGCAATGGCCAAAATACTCTGAAAGAAATGGAGGCACACGGATGAAAAAGGCCAACACCACACCTTGATGCCCACCACCTGCCTGGATTCCCTGCAAACCAAATGTGCTGTCCCCAGAAGGGCATGTTATGTGTAACCCAACACTCTTAACATCAGCCTAAGGAGCTTGGGGTCACACATGTGACAGGAGGCAGAACTGCCCGACTGAGATCCACAGCTCATTCTTGGGCCATAGCTGCTACCAGGACTATGCCACGAAAGGGTGGCGTGCATAGCAAAAGAAGACAGAAATCACCCTACCATCTCCTTCATCCACCGCAGCATGGACCACTAATGGGTAAACCTCTCGGTCCAGATCAAAGCCAAGCTGAAGGGAATGAAAAGAGAAAAAGAGGACTTAACACATGTAGATGGCACAGTAAGCCATCAGATAGGGAGGCGCTGTCAAGAGGCATTAACCTCAGCTCTGCTCCCATTTATCAACCTTGTAACTACCCAAGTCTGTTTAACCAAAGGCCACCAGTTGCATTTTTAAAATCTCACAGACGCAAAGCCCTCTAACCTGCAGGTGTTTTTCTTTGAGCATGGCTTTCTCAAAGTATCCTTGGGCCACTATGGAATAGAAAAATCAACAAGGTAGGTAAATCCTTGCTGTGAAATAAGCAGAACTTCTAAGGGCAGGAAGAGGTCATGAGTTGGAAAAGTGAGTGCGGTCTCCAGGAACCTGGACGGCCTCTTTGCTGTGGGCCCAGGTCCCCAGAAGCTCCCAGGTCCTCCCGGGGCTTTGTATGGAAGCCGCACTGGGGCAGCTCACCTCCTCTTCAGACCATTCGGATGGATCCACGGTATGGGAGGGCAGGCAGAACTGCTGACACACCCCTCGCTTGTAGTGCACAGTCTCCGACTGGAGGCTGTTGTCTTTCGGAATATAGCTGTTGATACAAGTGGGAAGCAAAGCAAAAGTTAGTACCTAGCCCAGAAGGACCTGACAACTTCCTCTGCCTCATACCTGTTCTCAATTACCAACAGGCTCTAGCATAGAAAGGCCTCCTTTATCACCCATTCCCTTTGCTCTTCTTTGGTAATGTTATCAAACTTATCTCTTCAACCCACGCAGCCACAGAAAGGTCACTTAATAGATTTATAACAGCATCTTAAGGACTGAAGGGCTATGCTGCCACCTGCCACTGTACCAGGATGGTACAATTTGAAGGGACAGGTGAAAGAGGAGGGCTTTGTAGAATTAAATCTACATTCAGGAACCAGATCTCACCTGGTTATAGGAAAAGCATGTTTTCCTCCATAGGTGAGTGCATAAGACATGAACCCTACCTGTCCGGGAAGGAAGCGGCTTACCTGACCTCTTGTTCTTACCTGGCAATACCATTCTGGAACTCTTCGGTGGCTTGATAATAGATGGTGATGGCTACCTGAGCATCTGTGTCGAAGGTGAACTCGACATTGTAGTGGACTTTTGCTTTGCCGGCCTCTTCCTCAGGGCTCTTCACTTCCTCAGCACATCTAGAAAACCACAAAAGACTCAGCATTTGGGAGGCAGCATATCAATATTTTAAAATTTACCTTTTTTTTTTTTTTAAAACAATACATGTGGGCTTCTGTCCATGATCATAAACATAGGTCTACATCTTCATTGTTAATGATTTGCAGAGTTCTTCATTACCAATACTGTTGGGTATTTAGGTTATTTCCAATATTGCACAGTGCTACAATTAACATCCTTGTGCATTTGCCAGACTTTTTTATTTTAGTTTTTATTTTAATTAAACTTATTAATCACATAGTTTAAAAAGTTTCCACAAGGCTTGTTACAAAAACCAGCAGGTCTTACTCCTTCTCTTTCCTCTTTTTCAGCTGAAAGCTGATCATTTTGGCATTTACCCACATGTTTCTAAATAACATGCTTGGGTTACTACTTTTATTTATTTATTATTTTAGCATCTGGCTGGTATGGGGATCCAAATCCTTGGCCCTGGTGTTACAAGGCTGTTCCCTAATCAACTGAGCTAACTTGATTTTTCAGCTTAAGGCATTATCTGTTTTGATTTCCTACTATGAAAACGAGGATTTCTTTCTCTTTCCTCACTCTGCCCCACATAAGAACTCTCCCATCCCTTAGTGTAGTTCTATCACAATTTTATCAGTTCAGTACTTTAGTGTCTGTATTATGGTGATTATGTAAACATTATTCACAGGTTAGCCACAGAGTAGTCTATGATTATTTTTCTTTTCCTGCGTACCTTTTTCTTAGAGTTAGTGCTCATCTTGTGTTTTTCAGTTGCTTAGTTTTCTATGCTGTCATCACAAATTCTGACCCAAAGTCTCTGCCAGCTGTCTAAATCTCTCAAGACACACAGATGCTCTGGGTGGTCCACTCATTTAATCTTCCTGAGGAGGCCCCTTCTGGAGCCCTCTGACCTGCTTCCTCTGGATCCCTGGCCCTCTGTACCTGGCACCCAGCTGCCATCCTGGAATCCCGCCCTAGCCCCCATCATCCTGGTGGTTCCCTTCTGCCTCTGTCCTGTGCAAGCTCATGTCTTCCTCTTTCTTGGGATACTCTTTCATTTTGGTGACGCACTCTTCCACTAGCTTCCTGAAAAAGGATGTGTTGGGGGATAAACTTTTTGAGAGCTTTTATTCTACACTTGCACTTCATCGAACGTTTGGCTGAGCAAAGAATTCTAATCATAAATACTTTTTAAAAGGCATTTGAAAGCTTCACTGCCATATCTTTGAGCTCCCAGTGTTGCTCTCAAGAAGTCTGAAGCCGTTCCAACTGCTGATCCTTCTTCTTCTGACAGCTTACAAAAGCTCCTCTTTATCATTCATCGTGCTGGGCACTTGGTGCTCCTTTCCATTTAGAAACCTGTGCCCTCTGGTTCTGAGAATTAATAATGTATGTCACTAATGATTTCCTTCCTTCTATATTTTCTGTTCTCTCCAGAACTGTTGGATGTTAGGCCTGTAAACTGGTGTTCTATTATTTGTATCTTTTTGCTCTACTTTCTAGAGCAAATATTTCAACTTTTCTTCCTACCATTCTACTGAATGTTTCATTTCTGCTGCTATGTTAATTTCTAAGAAAGCTTTTTTTTTTTTTTTTTTTTTTTTTTTTTTAACCATACCATGCTCCCTGGTATGGTAAGAGAGCTTTTTTGTTTCCTAAATGCTTTGTGTCATTGTATCCATAAAATAAAGTGACAGTATCTTCTCTAATGTTTCTGTGGCTATTAATGAAGTTTTCTTCTTGCAGTTTTTGTTTCCAATTAGTAGTAGTTGTTTTTTCTGTTGGTTTGTTTTGCCACTGTTTTTCATATTATAGGCATTCCTTAACACAACTAAGAATCTTTGGCTGTCTGCTCATATTTAAGAAATTTGAAACTGCTGATTAGAATTCAGTATATAACAGGACTCAGGGACCCTGGGCTTCACTGTAGTCTAATATGGGTCTTTCAAGGAACCTCCAATTCTAGTCTCCTAGGTTTTCCCACCCAGTGGTCCAATTCCCAGAGAACAGTTTTCCTCTCTCCTGACAATGAATGGCCTGGCTTCTGGCATTCTGGGGCAGAGTGGGGAGGCAGGCTAGAGGGCTCAGCATCTGATCTGTCTAAATTCACTTAGCCCCTTGTTTTTAGCACTGAGTCTGGCCCTTAGCTGTGCCTGCATCCCCCACATCCACAGATTCTCTGTTTTAACCTTCCTAGTCAGTCATATGCCAGATTTTGCCAGGATGTGGGAAGGGTAGTTCTAGCTGTGTTGTACAAGGGAGAGGATCTGACTACCTGTTAGGCAGGCTTTCCACCAATCCTCTCCATTTTAGCTTTCCACCTTCACTTCCAGAGGGAGCTGGTACTGCCAATTCCTGATCCTTTGGGGGATATCACAGTATACACTGGGAAGTTCTCAGCTTTTCCTTCTGCTAGCTCAGGATTCTGATTTCCTAGGTCTACTAAGTCATTTAACATTCACCATCTGTTTCTAGCTTCTAAGATTTTGTTGCTGTTGCTCCTTTCACATTCTCCCAATTCTTATGGATTTATGCCTTTCTTTTTTATTTTTGTGGATTTATGTCTTTAAAAAATACTTGCATTATTATTTAGTAGGGTTTTGAGAGGAAGCAGAAGCAGATGTTCAATCTCTAGGTTTACCTGGAAATCTGAGAATCAGAACATACTCTATTCCCATAATCTCAAATACACACAAAAAAAAACACCCTTCACCTTAACATTTATTGAACACCAGCTGTTTTCCCTTTCTGTTATCTTATTCAATTTTGACAACCACCATGAAAGGTAAGGTTGATTATCAGATGGGAAACCCGAAGCTCAGAGACTTGTTGGAGCAAGCATCCATGGAGCTGGGAGGCAGATTGATCTTTGGCTTCCAGGCCCGGTTCTTCCAGCACATCACAGCTGCTTCACTCTACTCTCAATCTGCAGCCAGGCCACCACATAAGGGGCCAGGACCTCACAATGGCACAGGCCCTTGAACACATCTCTATCAAATGTATGAACATCCATATGTGAAGAGAGAAACCAAGTGGACAGGGGAGCTGACAGCGGGCGGGCTCCCAAGGACTCTTAGGCTCAGTCTGCTCTGTTTCTGTAGGAACACCTTGCACAGGGGGACTGTTCTGTAGCTGACAAGTACCCCCTTGGCTCCCTCGTTCCCAGAGTTGACCCCAGATGTGGAGAGAAGCATTGCTAAGGAAGCAGTAGGAAACATCAAGGACAAATAAAATAATAATTAAGAGGGACATAAAATAAATTAATGGTTACTCAGGGCTGCAAGGAGGAGTTTGGGGACAATGGGGAGTGACCGCTAGTGCATATATGGTTTCTTTTTGGAATGATGAAAATGTTTTAAAATTAGATAGTGGTAATGATCCACAACTCTGTGAATTCACTAACAACACTGAATCGTACACTAACATGAGTGAATTGTATGATATGTGAATTATATCTTGAGAAAGTTATTATATTAAACAAAAATCAGAAAGAAACTTCCTAATGCTAATTAGGCATCTTTGTTCATTTAGAAAAATTCAGGACTTCTGGTTTGCCCTAATCAAATTTGTCTCTCCCAGGAACCAGAGAGCCTTAGGAGACATACTATTTGCAGGGGCAGCATCAGATTAAAAATTATACAACCTCAGGAATTGCACAAAGAAGGCAAATATTGATGATAATATTGATGGTGAGGATTAAACAACCAACCCAGGGCACTATGAGTTCCTTAGAGGAAAGGCACATGACATTAGGAAAACAAAAGTAAATATAAGCAATTGGGCTGGCCAGTTAGTTCACTTGGTTAGAGCGTGGTGCTGATAACACCAAGCACCAGGGCCAAGGGTTCAGATCCCCACACTGGCCAGTTGCAAAATAAATAAATAAATGCACACACATAAGCAATAAAAAGGATTTTATATCCCAAGTTCAAATATTCCCTTTTTATATAGGCTTGTTGGGGCATCTGCAAAATTCCCCTTTTTTCTCAATTCTTCTTCTTTTTTTTTTTTTTCCTTTTTGTCTTTTTTCGTGACCGGTAACGGGATCGCAACCCTCGGTGTCGCGCCCACACCGCG
>NW_007728729.1:96599-100484 GCF_000696425.1 Galeopterus variegatus | reverse complement strand
CGCGGTGTGGGCGCGACACTGAGGGTTGCAATCCGTTGCCGGTCACGAAAAAAGACAAAAAGGAAAAAAAAAATCATAATGACCACTTCCAGGCAAATGAAAGTTCTGCATGAATAAACATTAGTGTATGAGTTCTGAACAACATAGGTGCAGAGAGACCCAACTAAGCAGACGTCCTGGAGACCTTGAGAGGCAGGCTCTGGGTCTGGCAGAAACTGCTCCAGTCCTCTGGGGACTCTGCTGTCCCTGAACGAAGGAGGACACCTGGGACCTAGCCCGAGCCTCTGGGAACTTACTTGACGAGTCTCAGTGTGTCCTTTCGGATGTTGATCAGGCTTCTCAGAGTCTTCACGGGTTCTTGGGGAGGTGGGGCGGCATAAGGAAACTGTGTCAGAAACAAAGTAGGAGAAGGCTGTGTGTTTATATAAGACCCATAACTGTCCCTCGCTGGTACAGGGCTTTACGGTTGACAAAGAATAGCCTAGTGAGGTGAGGTGGGAAGGCGTCACTCCCTAACCAAGTGAGGAAACTGAGACTCTGACATATTGAGTTAACTTGCTCAAGGTCACAGCTAGTGGGAGAACTGGGATTCAATTTGGCATCAAACAAGCTAGATTTATCTGCATTTTCCATTATATGAAGCTTATTTTGGGTCAGCATTCAAAACTTGGAGAACTAATCAAAAACTCCTACTGAAGTTCCAAATACCAAAGGACACACTGTGGCTGAATTAATCACTAAAGGCTTTTCCATCTGACCTTAGACAGGGAGCCAGACCTGCAAGCCCTTTCCTTCAGTGAAGCCACATAGTATCCTAGTAATTTAGGGACTGCAAATAAAAGAGAAATTCATCATGTGTACAGAGCTGAGGCTTGCAAACAGAGAAGAACAAATTTCCCCTGCAGCTGATCATATAAAGTAGACTTCTTTAACATGTGAGCCAAGAGTTACTTTGGGGTCATCAAAGGTTTATGGTTGTCTTCATCATTTACCATACACTTTCTAATTCTTCCCCCATTTAGATCTTTGGATTTGAAGTTCTTAGTTGATGATAATTAGGAGATAAAGAAAGGGGAAACAGTAAGAAAATATCACCGGAAATTGCTTTAAGAAGACTGATTTAAAATGTTCCAAGTATTCTTATAATGTTATTTTGGCAATAAAAAATTTTTACATATAATTTGCAGAAAACTTACTGGTCTTTGTAGCTTTGCAAAACTGTGGTTCTCCTAGCTCAAGAAGAGTCTACATCTAGAATGCTGCTATCAGAAAACAGGACCTCCATGTTATAATCTAATTTGTGCCTTCACAGACTTTTACTAAAAGTGGTTATTTTACTTAGGAACCATACTTTAACTATGGTATGTCTGACTTTATATATTCAGAATGATTGCTGATAATTCACATGTATGAATGTGACTCTTAAGAAAATACATTTTATTTAAATTACTCACATTCAGATTATCTACTTTGTGGGCATTATCTGAGGGTACCTGAAAAAGTTAGTGGAGAAATTTGTATTATCTTTTAATTCCATTTTTCCATGAACTTTTTGAAGTACCCTCATATAGCAACATTTTACTTTTTCATTGATACATTAAACATATATTCTTTTAAAAATAATAGTTAATTTTTATAATTACAAAGCAATACATGTTCAAACAGAAAACTTGAAAAACAAAAAAGTACAAAGTCAGCCATAATTTCACCAATAATTCACCATAATTTCACCAATTAAGCAATACCAAAGCTAACGCTGCAGAATGTGTCTTTCTATTTATCTACCTATCTATGTACTGTTTTAAACTGTACATACTATTTTTTGTTTGTTTTTAAATCATGTCATTTGAGTCATATATGTACATACTATTTTACAGACTCTCACTTTGAAAGAAGTGGTAAACATTTTAAAAGTATATAGTTTTGACAACATGTAAAAATTATAGCATACTTTATTTAAACAATTCCTTATTATTTAATGGTTTAAGTTGGTTTTACTTTTTTTTTTGGCTGATATAAATGCTGTGGTGAATATCTTTGTTCCTACATTTCTGCATGCTTGTTTGATTATTTCCTTAGGACAAATTCCTAGAAATGGAATTAGTGGATCAAAGAGTAAGCATATTTTTAAGACTTTAAAAAATATTTTGCCAAATTGTTCTCCACAAAGCTGCCTCTAACTTTGTTCTCCTATGAGCAGTGCTTCAGGAGGCTTTGATATGGGAAAACTGAAATTCTAGCTCAGATCCCATCTGTGGCCCATTTCTCCTCCCCCCACTTTCCTGGGCTGTCACAGTAAAGGAATTTAAAACAATTTAAAAATAAGCTTAAGCAAAAAGTAATCAGGCAGGAAAATCCGACACAAATGCTAGTCTATTCTAAAGCCAAAATAAATGACTTTGGGATTAAAATTTTTTTCTGGAGTAGCGAAGTTAATCATTTTCATTTGTACAGGTACTTGGGAGTTATCCATAGCTCCAACCTGAGTTTAAAAAAAGGGAGGGGAGGTTATTACCCTTTCTCCTCTGTACCTCCCCAAAAAAGAAAAACAAAAGGAAAGAAAAACCCACCTAGCACCCTCCATTCTCCATTTTGACTATTACATTTGAGGACAACTATGGCAATGAAGCATAAGTTCTTCATCTCTCAAGAAAAAGTATTTATGGGATCAACTGTTAATAAATCCACAGCTACACTTCAGGTCTCCCCTCCACCCACAACACACACAAAAGAAAACAATTGAAAATCTGTCTGAGAGAAAATCTTGTTTTTAGGATCCTACCTATCAAAGTTTCTTGGCTATTCTCTTTTTTTTTTTTTTAAAGATGACTAGTAAGGGGATCTTAACCCTTGACTTGGTGTTGCCACCGCCAGGCTCTCCCAAGTGAGCTAACCGGCCATCCCTATATAGGGATCCAAACTCGTGGCCTTGGTGTTACCAGCACCACACTCTCCCAAGTGAGCCATGGGTCGGCCCTTCAGTGAATATTCTTTCCCGCAATCAGAGTCTACATGCAAATTTCAGTGCTAGATGTAAAGAGAGATTTAAAATGGAAAAGATAAGGTCCTGTTCTTTAAGGAAGCTGCATTATAAGGCAAATAAAATAGCTACATAAATAATGGTAATATTAGAGAGAGAGAAATGCCACCAAAAAGGGGCAAAAAACAAAGGAAGTGATCGCTTCTGGCTGAGGTAATCTGGAAGGCTTCCTGGAAGAGGTGGTATCTGATCTAGGAACTTGAAGGATAAATGGAATCTGTACATTCAGAGATGACAGAGAAGACAGTAGAATCAGAAGCAAACTGAAGAAAATATTTTTCTAGCTGGGGACCAGACCCGCCCCCCCCCCACAACCAGGCACATCGCCAGTGCCTCAGGGCACCCCCCAGAGACCCAAGGCATGGATCTGGGGACTGAATTCTCCACCTACAACCAGGCACAGCACCAGAGCCTTGGGGCCCACCCAGGGACCTGAGGCATGGAGCCAGGGACCAGACCCCCCTCCCACAACCAGGTACACTGCCACTGCCTTGGGGCCAGACAGGAGGGCCTGAGGCATGAAGCCAGGGAACAGACACCCCCTCCCACAACCAGGCACACCACCAGCACTTTGGGGCCTGCCTGGGGGCCTGAGGCATTGAGCCAGGGACTGGACCCCCCCCACACAACCAGGCATGCCAAAAACAAGGAGCATGCCAAAAACATCACCTCCATGTGGGTGGCCCACCACAGCCACCACAGTAACTATGGCTGCCATGAAAGCAGCTAGATGTCACAACCACCATACAGATGGTCCACCAGCCACTGGAGTGCATTGACACAAAGAGAGTCACCAGCAGAGACCAAAGAAAAGAAGAGTATGTCTCTCTCCACAAAGCTCATTC
>NW_007728729.1:93924-95749 GCF_000696425.1 Galeopterus variegatus | reverse complement strand
GGGAGCAGAGTTGAAGTTTGGACACATTCTACCTCCACTTCTCCCTAAGATGCTTCTGGATGTGGCTTCTTAATCTGGAGATGAGGTTTCCAAATATTAAAATGCTGGTTGTTAAAAGATCTGAAAACACAAACAGATAAAAGTGACATGAAAGCAAACTAATGTCTTCTTGGCACTGAGGAAGACGAAACTCAGGACAGATTCAGGTCCAAGCGCTTTGCTGAAGTGATCACTGCACCAGGACTGAACTCAGCATTAGTAATCATTTTCACGGTTCACATTCAGTTTCTTTCTTAGGGTCATGAAAGTGTAATTTTTTCAGCCCTAGGTCCACTAGGTTAGGGTGCAAATAGTGATAAAGTCTTTTCTCTCTGATGGAAGCATCTGGCAGAACTAGGCCAGAAAACAGGAAGAAGTAGCCATTTCCATCTTGCATAGCACACACTGCATCCACAGAGGGAGGGAGGCAGACTGACGAGCCTTCTGACTTCTTGCATCAAGCTCCATCTGGCCTTATGGAATGCCTTCCTGTTTCTCAAGTGTCATCCTGGAGTAAATAAACTCTTAACAGCCTTACGAAGCCTTACGAAGGATACCTAAATACAGCTTCTGGAATTCTATTTCACTTTTAATAATGAAAACAGGCTTCAGATCAAAACTAATGGACAAAGAATAAAATCTGGCTCCTCAGGAATTTATAGACCAAACCTTATTCATGAACACCTTTATGACAAAGAAGTAAGGCTTGGATCCCCGCAATCTATTTATCTAATCAGAAAATTTTGCCAAAAGAAAGCCACTTTGCGGGGTGAAATTTGGGTAACTTGCAATTACAGCTTGTCACACCATGAAAAGAGAGANCTTTGTAGAGATTTTCATATGGTAATGTTCAGTGTGAATCCCAGAAAAACTCTGATGGGATGAGGAGGATGTCAAATATATTATGTGTTGTATGCAATGTCTCCCAAATATATTTAACTTGCAAATATGTTTTTTTTTTCCTTTTTGTCTTTTTTTACTGACCGGTAACAGGATCGCAACCCTCGGTGTCGCGCCTGTACCGAGCTCAGCCAGTGAGCGGGAACTGGTCTCCACATGGGATCCGAACCCTCGGCGGGAGCGCCGCCGCACTCCCAAGTGGCGCACTCTCCAGTGCGCCACCGGGCCAGCCCGCAAATATGTTTTAATGGCATCTGATGGGACTATGGTTCCACAGGACACATCTTTGGACATGCTGATTGTAGGGAAAGTAAAGGAAAGTGGTCAGGGCCCCCCAGATGTTCAGAGTCTTGCTGAGCATTTAATGTAGTTGCACATGTGCACCCAGGTGTTCCTTGGTTATTGGACTTAAGAATAAAGAGATGAGTGGCTCTGATCCACAGTGCCCAGCGCCCCTGGGTGGGGGGGCACAGGGAGGCCACTACTGCTGCTGGACGCTGTTGCTGCCAGGGCCCCTGAGATGCTCCAGGAGGCCACCACTGCTGCTGGATCTGCTGAAAGCTACTGTATGCTGCTGCTGCCGCCTCTACTGCTGCTGAGGAAGCTGAAGACTGAGCTCGTGTTGTTCTGCCAATGGCTCCTGGGGTCTTTTCCCAATTACCTAGCTTGTGTACTTGTATATGAGACGTCTGTGACCTAGTGGGCATGTGAGGGGTCTGGTGACCCAGCCTGGCATGTGAGAAGTCTGTGACCCAGTTTGTACAATGGGTTTGAAGGGTCTCTATGGGCCCTAGCCCAACACTGACTTAATTCTCAGTTCTTTGATTTAAGGAAGGATCCTGAAGTTGAGGATCACAGAACTAAGTGAAAAAGCTGGTCCTAGAAC
>NW_007728729.1:91942-92852 GCF_000696425.1 Galeopterus variegatus | reverse complement strand
CGGGAGCGCCGCCGCACTCCCAAGCAGCGCACTCTCCAGTGCGCCACCGGGCCGGCCCAAACCTTTCTTAATTCCATCTGTAAAGTGGCCCAGAACCATGATATGGCTTGCATCTGGTGCACTGAACGCTTGGGTACAGCACCCTCCTGGGATTGGCCTGCTTGTGTCTGCACCGAAATAAGCCTAAATCTGAGAATCCCAAATACCTCAAGGCCAGGATGGGAGCATAGTTCTGGCTCAGACCCAAGAACTCTTTCAAAGGGCCCCAGAGCTTTGCCAGTGAAGGCTCGGTGTGTTTGCTGGGCATGTTCCCCTTTGGCCTTTTATTCTGGTGCTCATCAGTTTCCTTTTACCTCACATCGGCAAAGTGCCACCTGGTGACCAAGAATGAAACTGCCAGTTTGGACTCTGACATGAACGGAAGAGTGTATGTGTGCCTGCGTGTGCGCGTGCACACACACATACACAGAGTATACACCAACCATGTCCTGGATATTTTTTTTTAACATTCTGATTTCAAATATATTGTTAAACTACCCTTATAGTTGCACTCCCATTCTTGTTGTAGAAAATATGGTCACAGTGCATGTGAGATAATAGAACTTACTCTGTAAACTATTGGGCAATTCCCAGCAGTCTATAAAAAAAGACTATAATCCATTCATAAAAATAAATAATTAAGTTTCATAAAAAGCTTTCAAAAAATACATAATTTGTTACTATTTGCCATGAGATTCAGGCCTGAATCACACGCATACAGCATAAATAAGTGGAAATTGATATTATCCCTGCTTATTCTCAAATAAATAAAGTATTGACATTGTATAGTTCTGTTGTTTAGTGTGCATGTGTCTGTGTGTGTTTTCTTTTTCTGACTACTTGATATTAATCATAGTGTTCTGGCTTTTCT
>NW_007728729.1:88402-91531 GCF_000696425.1 Galeopterus variegatus | reverse complement strand
AAAAAGCTTTCAAAAAATACATAATTTGTTACTATTTGCCATGAGATTCAGGCCTGAATCATACGCATACAGCATAAATAAGTGGAAATTGATATTATCCCTGTTTATTCTCAAATAAATAAAGTATTGACATTGTATAGTTCTGTTGTTTAGTGTGCATGTGTCTGTGTGTGTTTTCTTTTTCTGACTACTTGATATTAATCATAGTGTTCTGGCTTTTCTTCAGTTAAAACAAACTATCAAATAATTTTTTAGTCCACCTACCCAGTACTTCCTTGGGAGATAGGTCAGCATTATTAAAAATATTTAACAATTTGGGAAACCCTACAAATAGTGAGAGGTCTCAAGATGAGGCAGTAAGAGAGTAAGTAAAGTTTGTTTATGATCACACAGAAAGGCAGTAATAGAGTTTGTATCTCATTTTCTGTTCTCTGCTTACCCTGCTAACTTCTTTTTTTTTTTTTTTTTTTGGCTGGCCAGTATGGAGATCCAAACCCTTGATTTTGGTGTGACAAGGCTGTGCTCTAATCAGCTGAGCTAACCAGCCAGCTCCCAGCTAACTTCTAACTCAGTGATTCTCAAACTTGAGAGGGGCTGAGAATCACATGAGAGTGCTTTTAAGAACTGCAGATCGGGGCCTTGCTGCTAGAATTCTGATTCAGCTGGTCTGGAGTGGAGACTAGAAATCTGTATCTTAATAAACATCCCAACTGATTCTGATACAGGTGGGCCAGAGACCACACTGAAAGAAATAATGCTATTATTCTACATTTAATAATATTTCATTATATACCAAAATAAATTTATATAAAGTTCTTAAAAAATGTTTTCTCTCCTAAAGTAATACATGCCTACTATGAAAGAATCCAATTGTTAAAAAAATAGAAAAGGTAGAAAGTAAAAGTTGTCCATAACCTTATCCTAAGCACATCATAACATACATATGCATTTTTAAATTTAACTTTTTAAGATTTTTGCAAAAATAGGATCACGCTGTACATACTATTTTACACTTCACTTTTTTTCACTAATGATGCATCTTTCCTATGAGCTCAACTTTATAATTTCTTATTTGTTGGGGGGCTGACTGTATGGGGATCTGAACCTTTGACCATTATTTGTTAAAACTTTTTGTTAACTTTATCACAGCTACTCCTAATGTTAATATCTGATGTAAACATAAAATAATTATTGAAACCAGGAAATTAATACTGATACAGAACATTTCACTTATTAACTAATCTACAGACCTTATACAAATTTCGCCAGCTTTTCCCACTAATATCATTTTTCTGGCCTAGGATTCATTACAGGATCCCACCTTATATTTTTTCCCAACTTTATATAATCAAAAATTTCCAATACACAGAAAAGTTGAAAGAATTTTATAGTGATTACCAGAACATCACCTAGACTTTACCGTTAACAATTTACTAATAGCCATACTTGTTTTGGTTTTTATCACATTATCTATCACTCTATCCATTTATCAATACTTTTTTTTCCTGATGCATTGCAAAGTTGATCGCAGACTTGTTACACTTGTGAGTGCAATCTAAGATATTAAAAGCTCCTTCTTTATCATACTTGTTTTGGTTTTTATCACATTATCTATCACTCTATCCATTTATCAATACTTTTTTTCCTGATGCATTGCAAAGTTGATCGCAGACTTGTTACATTTGTGAGTGCAATCTAAGATATTAAAAGCTCCTTCTTTATCTTTCTGAGGTGGTCTTTTCTGACCACTTTCTGATCTTTCTGCTTAATAAATTCCCATAATACATTTAGTTGCCATGTCTCTTTATAGTTTCCTCCAATCAGTGACAGTTCCTCAAGTTTTTGTCTTTGTAAAATAATCTTGAGACTGTGAATGGCTAGGTGTTTTGTAGACTGTCTCTCAGTCTGGGTTTGCCTGATGTTTTCACATGATGAGCCTGTGCTTACGCATGTCTGGCAAGAATACCACAGAAGAGATGCTCTCTTCACTGTACGATACCAGGAGCGGTAAATGATGTTGACGCGACTCATTATGGATCTTGTCACCTTTGATCACTTGGTTAAGATGGTGAATGCCAGATCTTTCCACTGAATAGTTAATATTTTGTCTTTAATAAGTAATAATTATCTTGTGAGGAGAAACTTTGAGACCATGCAAATATCCTGTTTATCATCATACTTTGCCAGCTAAATTTAGCATCCATTGTGATTTTTGCCTGTAACAATAATTATTGGGGTGTGTGCCTACTGATTTTCTATTTCCATTATTCCTGCTATATTTATTAACTGGAATTCTACTCTGAGGAGGAGCTATTCCTTCTCTGCCATTTATTGATTTATATAATTTATATTTATTTTTCACATAGGTTTAAAAAAAATGCCAAAAATCTGCATCCAAAGATAAAGGAAATCATTTCAGACCACTTATAATTAAAATAGAAAGTACTCATTTTATATATCAGGCAGACATATAATATTTGTGCCAAAGAATCAAATAGTAGTTACTATGGAAACTCACATCCGGGGTTATATCAATAACTCATTTATGGTACTACATAAACCTTTCTTTTATTGATTTTAGGGCTTTAATATTTAAATTCGCATTCATTTTTATTTGATGTTATTTTCTCGGCTTTCTGTCCATCCCCTCTTCTCAGATATGTAGTCTGCCCAAGGGCTTACCAGTGGATATTTTTAGACTGATGATGCTTTAGAACATTTTCTTACATCAGTGTCAGGGGAAAACAGTTTGGTCTCTGCTTGAATGTTGCAAAGTGAATACAAATTTGCGTATTTAACTGGCTGCAGCCCTGAGATAAGACTGTATTGTGCCTTCTGTAGACCAGATCGACAATGATCTATATTAACTGCAGTAAAAGTCTTTTCACTAATTTCCATCCAATCCTCATGCTGAGTCAATCACCAGTTTAGAAAGACTGGTAATCACAAAGCTAAAAAGATGAAAGACAATTCTTTTCACTTAAATCAAAGCCATAAGGGAGACACCAAGAGGGTGTTATAACATGATCTTGAACACAAAAATGCTTTATGTTCAGATATGACTACCAAAGAAATCAGTCCAGGAAGGTAGTCTATTTATAGTCTTAACTCCTCTGCCAGGTCTCCTGG
>NW_007728729.1:86721-87537 GCF_000696425.1 Galeopterus variegatus | reverse complement strand
ACCTCATGTTGACCTTTTCCAAAATATTTAATTAAGTAATTAAATTAAGCAACTTGCCCAATTAAACAAGTCTCTTTGTTCACCCTAACAGGTGATAAGAAGAGTGTGAAAAATCTCCTTCAGTAAAGCACACATCATAAAATTGCAGAGATCAATAACCATCATACACCCATTTCCTCTCCTCATAGTGTGGGTCTTGACCCATTGTTTGGGAGTACTGAGACCAGGCAACATGCTCAGTACCACTCTGACATCACATGCATCGAGATGGCTATGTGAACTGCTTAGATAATGAATGAACTAAAACCTGCTCGACTTCCAGGCCCCCATCGATAGTAATCTTCCTTCCCAGCAGGCTAAAACACTCTACCCAATCATATTGTGCTTCCAAAATAAAAACAACCTTCTTGAAAACGAAAAGAATTTTGTCTAACCCCAGCTAATTTTAAATTGAGTTAAAAGGGGAAAAAGAGTGCTTTTAATAAAGCAGACACAGTCATCTTTTAACCCCAGCAAATTGGTAAACAATGACTAATGGTCAAGGAACCCCTCCTTGGAGACAAGCAACCCATTCTTGAAGCCTTGCTTCCTGATTTCATCTGGTCAGGAGACCCACCACCCAGCTCACAAATAAGAATCCACTTCTGAGCAAGAGATTCTGAGATGCCTGATACTGTAATACCATATGTGAAGAAAATGCTCAAAGAGGCAAGGCTCAGTATCAGTCAAAATAGGTTTGTAAGGCCAGCCCGTGACTCACTCAGTAGAGTGTGGTGCTGATAACACCAAGGCCACGGGTTCGGATCCTATATAGGG
>NW_007728729.1:82375-86462 GCF_000696425.1 Galeopterus variegatus | reverse complement strand
CTCAGCCAGTGAGCGGGAACCGGTCTCCACATGGGATCCGAATCCTCGGCGGGAGCGCCACTGAAATATTCAACTCTAAAACTATCTATGTAAGATCCAAGATTAACTACAAGAGCTGTCAAGTCTTCTCTCATATTCCTGGAAGGAAAATATGCTCTAAAGTCTACTAAGCTATAAATCTCAGCTCTAGCTTGAGAGCATGAATATAGTATGAAATAAAGAAATAGTTAAGTTTATAAGCCAATCAAATATAGAACTCAAAGTCTTGACAAGGTCCGGTTACTTTGACTAAGCTATATATTTGCAAATACAACCCTAGGAAGAAAGCTACTACTCAATCAGAAACCATACTAAGATTTTATTTTCTTTAGCTAATCCTGAGATATGGAAGTCCTATATAATTAGAACAAAATAGCATAAAATTAAAATCCATAGCATATGTCTCACAGTTTTAATTTCTAAATTATTAGTATAAAGATCTGCGGAAACCCTGATGGAAAAATCTACTCTGCAGCTAATTTAACAAGGCAGCACTTGCTCCATTTTGCCCTGCTAAGCTTCCAGAAATTTTAAGAACTCTGATCGTTTCTCTTACCCTTCAGTACTGGGTAATACTACTTTCTTTGGCTTATATGAACATCTAAGGTCATTTAAACATTGTATATAGTGAAATCTAGTGGCTAGAACTGTAAGTTCTAGATGGTGAACCTCAGAGACAAAACACAAACAACCACAATATATCATGTTCAAAGTCCAACTCAAGAATGACTTCTGTCACTGGCTTCTCTCTCATCCTGCGTTCCACCTCCCCCTTCCATGGCCTCCTACCTAAGATATCTGCATCTCTCCATGCTTTCATCTATCGCCTTCGATCCACCCTTGTAAATCTCTACTCCTTGAGTCAAATCTGTCAACACCTTCAATTTCACCTATTCTCAGCAACCTCTCCTCTTTTTGCTGATTTCCTGCATGCCACTGGGACCCTTTCAGGACTTGTTGGAGGTGATTACAAGAATAAATAGCTGTCCTCACATTAACCATAAGCATTCTGAGACTAAAAATAGCCAAGTTCCAAGTTTAAACAAGACACGAAGCAGAGATGGTGCAACAGATAATAATCCCCCAAGAAGCAATACAAGCTATCACCTCCTAACATTGTTAGTCTGGCTTCTAAATTTATAATTCTCAGCCTGGCCGTTAATACAAAGACTCTTTAAACGCTAGTTAATAATCTATAAAGAAAGCACAGCTCCATAATTAAGTGGGAAGTCGAAAGTTCAGCAAGGGGATTTAGTGAGGCTTCTAAAGAATAAATTATGGAAAGGGGAAGACTTATGGTGGATAAGCCTATACCACCTTGACCAGGTGATCAAGGGTGACATCATCAGTGATGCACCATGTAATATCACGTACTTCCGACATGATGCAACGAGAAGGCTCTCACACGGTGGTATTCTTCCACTAACTAACAGACAAACCCAAATCAAGGGCAGTTCTACAAAATACCTAACCAGTACCTCTCAAAATCATCAAGGTCATGAAAAATAAGGAAAAACTGAGAAACTGTCACAGACTGGAGGAGATGAAGACGACATGACAACCAAAGTTTTGTGGTATTCTCAATTAGAGTCTGGAACTAAAGAAGGACATAAGTGGAAAAAACTGGTGAAATATTAATAAAGTCTATTTTTTTTTTTTAACAGCAATGTGCCTATTCAATTTTTAGTTTGGATAAATGTGTTGTGGTTATGTAAGATGTTAACATTAGGGGAAGCTCGGTGAAGGGAATATCGGAACTCTACTATCCTCATGATTCTTCTGTAAGTATAAAACTATTTAAAAAAAATAAGTTCAGCAAGGGAAACGCTGAGATGAAATGGAACTAGCACAGGATCCACAAGTGGAGGGTATAGATCTTGGCTCTTGTACTGGTTGTGTGGAGTTAGACAAATTGCTTCACCCCACTGAGCCTCCATTTCCTTATCAGTAAAATATGCTTAATAATAGCTACCTCATAATTTGTGAGATTAAAGATTGTGTTAATCAAGGTCAGTCAGGAAAACAGGCACACTGGTTATTTTAATAGGGAGGATGTAACAGAAGAAACTGGCTAAATGGGTATAAGAGAAAGAACTAAAACACAAAAAGGGGACACTGAGCTTACAAAGACAGAAACTGCAGGAAGCAGCTCCACCCCCAGGGCTGAGGAAACGAAGGGGAGAGGTTGGGGGTTGGGTTCGCAGATCCTAGAAACCCAGAGGGGAGGCCTTCTGAAGCTGGCACTCAGACTTCTTGAGGTGGGGGTACCACTCATTGTTCTGGGTTAGTTGTGGGAGGACAACAAATGAACAAACAAAACAACTGGAGATTGGAACACACTGCAGCTGCCCTGGTGAAGAAGCATTGCTGAGACGGTGGTCATGGGAACAGCAGCTGGACAGGAAGCAGCCAGTCCTTCTCCAGCCCTGTAGACCCTCTAGCGCCCTCCATTGGCAATGCCTTGCAGGGAGCAGCAGGCAGTGGAGAAGGGTGGCTCCTGGAGGCCCTGCGCCAGCATCACAAAACTGAGTTAGAGGGTGGTTTCAGGCTGGGAGGCAACAGCTTAACTGTCCTGGAGGTGAAATAACTTTGTAAACGCACTGGTACTTATTATCACTACTTCTTTTAAGTGCCTAGGCTAACTGCTTGCTCTCCCTCTCTTTTAAAAACATTTACCTTACAGATTAGCAGAGGACATAAACCTCTAGTGTTATCAGCATTTAAAATTGCAATAAATGGAAAATTTAGATAAGGACTACATTCTAATCTATAATTATTCCAACTTTTACCACAAAGTTTATCAGTACTGCCTTCTAAAGACGAAGCATACATCTGATTAATTTTGTAATAATCAGGGCTACTATTTTACCTGATTAGCCTGGTAAGACCATTTAACAGAATGAAATAAATGTACTGCTTAGGGATGTTATTTACATGTAACCACTGTTAATCTATTTGACCTAAAATTCTGACTTCTATAGGCTTTTGTAGAACAGTTTCATTAAAATTTAAGGCCACTGTGCATATTTTTAAAAGCCGAAAAAGTTAACCAAATTTTTCTTTGAAATGCAACACCAGTAAGTATAATTTCCCGTAAGATGGGGCGTACAATGACAACAGGAAACAGAGGTGACAGTGTGCACACTTGGTTTCAGTATGTTTCAAAGAAATTTCGAGGAAATTCCTACAACACAGATGCTGGAGAGTTTCACTGCTGAATACCATAGCAGTTCTTTGTGCTTTGGTTAAAAAAAAAGCATTAAATAATAAACCCAAAGTTCAAGCATTTAGCGTCCCTTTTCAAGTCAGTACACTTCTGTCATAAAGTTCCTTTCTCCAAGCTTCCATAAGACTATGTCTACACTTCATTTTTCACTTCCCCCTTTCTACTATAACCATGTGTGTATGTGTCTGATGTTCTCTGCAAGATTAGAAGTTTGAAGGCAAAATCCATGTTGGAGTCATCTTGGATCATGCCCAGTGATTATACCAACACACATAGAAGACAGAAATAGATGTCTGTAGAATGGACCCATGAGCAATGAGATATTCAGAAAAGCACGCCATGTGCCCATGGAGACACTCTAGATTTTGAGTTCTCAGACTAACCGGCATATTGGCACAATCAATGCTCAGAAATTTAGATTTAGACACTCTAGATTTTGAGTTCTCAGACTAACCGGCATATTGGCACAATCAATGCTCAGAAAATAACTGAAAAACAGACCACGACATGTTTTTAATTAAGGGTTTGTGAAACAATATTTATTAAGCTTAACTAGGAGCTAAGACCCTCTGGTCCTGCAGTGAGCTGTGTGCAAGACTGGAGAATGAAGATGAAATGACTTAATAAAACAAGTACAACAGCAGCAGCTGGAAGATCCAGGTTCATGCCTTACTTCTCTACTTACTTGATACGCAAGACTTTGAGTAAGTAATTCAGTGTCTCTGGGAACTGATGTCCTCATCTGTAAAATGTGATTTATAGCTCCTGACTATCTCATAGGATGATTAAGATCAAATAAAAATGTTGAAAATCGGGCTGGCC
>NW_007728729.1:79639-81410 GCF_000696425.1 Galeopterus variegatus | reverse complement strand
AAAAAAAAAATGTTGAAAATCATACAGGGCTATGAAAATATAGGCTGCCATTAGTGATCATTAGTGATTATCATTAATAATCACATAATCTTCATTAAAGGAATCTACTTGTAATGCCATTTTGAATACTTGGGAAAAAGAACGTATAAATGAAATATAAGCAATGAATAAGTATCTCTTATTAATAATCCCAAAGCACTTAAAGTAAATACAATTAGGACATATATCACTTTGTTGTGACCCAGAACAATTATCGTCAATCTGCCCCATACTCTACTGGAATTTAACCTCTTGGGAACAGTAAACCCCTATGGAGACATATAAATTCCTAGCATGGTGAATGGAAGGCTCTTTGAGATTGTCGGTTTATGATTAGAAGGGAAATGGTCACTTGATTTATGATAAGGCAATGCTGCAATGTAGTGGGGAAAAGGACGGATAGTTTTTTCAATAATCAGTCCTGGGTTAATTAAAACACAAACAAATAAAAAAAACCTTGGCCTCCTACTTCACAGCATACCAAAAAACCCATTCTTGGATGGCAATCCCAAATATGAAAAGTAAAACAATGTTATTAGTGGGAAACTAGAGCATCTTCATGATTTTGGTAATAGAAAGACTTTTGAAATAGCATACAAAAAGTGCTACCTTATAAGAAAAATGTTGATAAATTGGACTACATTAATATTTAGAAGACCCATTAAGAGAGTGAAAAGGCAAGTGGAGACTGGGAGAAGATGTCTAAGATACATTTATCTGACAAAGGGCTCATATTCCTTATCATTTCCTTACTAAGAAAGAAAAAGCAGATAAGCTAATAGGAAAATGGGCAAATGATGTAAACTCACACTCTACAAAAGAGGAATCCAAATGGCTAAGAAACATATGAGAAGGTGCCTAACCTCATTAGTCATCAGGAAAATGAAAATTTATTCTTACACACCCACCAGAACAGCTAACATGAAAAAGATGGAAAATACTACGTGCTGGGACTCTAAACACTGCTGGTGGAAATAAAACTGGCATAATCACTTTGGAAACTGTTCGGCAGTATTTACTACAGCATATTCTATGACCCAGCAATTCCACCCCTAGATAGAGTCCTAACGGGTACGCATACATATGCTAAACAAAATACATATAATAGAATGTTCATAGCAGCATTATTTGTAATACCTAAAATTCCCAAAACAACAGAATGATCAATGCCTATAAAAAATAGAGGGGATAAANACTGTAACTGTTGAGGGTGGGAAATCCTATTATGGTAATTGAAAGGTAGGGCCTTGAAGAGATGATTAGGTTGTTGGACCATGTGGTAGTGAGTGGATTAATAATGGTGTTCAGGGGCATGGTTCTGAGGGCTTTAAAAGGAGTGTATGTGAGAGTCTCTCTCTCTGCTCTACCACTTTCTGCCATGTGAGACCTCTGGGTCACTACTGCCACTACCAAGGCCTTCACCAAATGTGTTCGCTGGACTCTGAAACACCAAATGTGTTTCCCAGCCTCCGAAATAGTAAGTAATAAATTTCTTTTTCTTTATAAATCACCCACTTTCAGGTATTTATGTTATAAGCAACAGAAATAGACTAATATAGTATACTCATACAACGTAATACTATACAGGAATGAGAATGAACTGTATACAGCAATAGTTCATTTCTTCTCATTGCTGTATGCAATGATATATAAGGGTACTTCAAAAAGTTCATGGGGGGCCGGCCCGGTGGCTCACTCGGGAGAGTGCGGTGCTGATAACACCAAGGCCCCG
>NW_007728729.1:74989-78864 GCF_000696425.1 Galeopterus variegatus | reverse complement strand
AACACCAAGTCAAGGGTTGAGATCCCCTTACCGGTCATCTTTAAAAAAAAAAAAAAAAGTTCATGGGAAAATTTGTATTATCTTTTAATTCTATTTTCTACAAACCTCATACGTAAATGTCTCAAACATTCTGAGTGAAAGGAGCCAGACCTAAAAGAGCACATACTGCATCGTTCCACTTATATAAAGTTCAAACCAGTAGAAAAGTCAGGATCATGGTTACCTTGAGCTAGAGGTGCTGATTGAATGGGGGCAGATGGGGAGCTTCTGGGGGGCTGGCTACGTGCTATTTCTTGATCTGGATGCTGTTCACAGAGATGTGTTTACTTTGTGAAAATCAACTGCACACGTATGATTTGTCACCTTTCAGTATATATGTTATACTTCAATAAATATAATTTTTAAAAAGCACAAGCCAGCCCTATGTAATTGGTTCTAGAATGATCCCAAAATACACTATTAAATTAAAAAACAAGGACAGAGTATGTAGGGCAATTTTGTGATGTGCTGGCACCCCACCTACATCCCCTTCCCAGGTCTCTGTACCCAACCCCAGCTGCTGAGAATGTTGGCTACAAATAGCTATAGCTGTTCCTTCTCCAAGAACTGAGAACCAGAGACATCTGGTCCATGAGAATTCCCTGATTGCCCCTTCCTGGTACCACCCTAGGGGCAGCCAATAGCCAGTGACTGATTGACAGAGAACTACAAAAGGTCAGCCCCCTTACCTCAAGATGGGGCAACTCTGTGGTGCAAGAATACTAAGAAGCTTTCCTGTGGGACCAGGTCTCTGCCAAGACCACACTGTTGCTTGGTTTTGCTCCCCTGCCCCCTCCAGCTTCCCCTTCCCCAGGGAGCATTCCTACAACAAATAGATTTCACAAAGATCTCTACCTCAGGCTTTGCTCCCAGAGAACCAGACCTAAACCAGCTGGTTGTCTAAGGTATCAGAGGTTGTTTAAAGAAGTGGACTCTGCGGGTGGGATTTTGGGGGTGGATCAGCCACCAGCAGATGGCAATGAGGACCCATCACTGAGGTGTGTACAGTATGTGTGGTCCCCAGTCTGCTGCAGACTTTCTCCTGTGGTGAAGGGGCATAGCAGACATGTGGCGGTTAATGCACTGGCTGGGTTGATGTCCCTGGTACAGGACGCAGGGAAGAAACGGTTGTAATGAAGACTGTGGAACTGGGTGGCTGTTATTACAAGCCATCCATTTACTGAAAAGGAAAAATGACAGTCTCAGACGCAATCAACAATTTAAAGCCAACTTTAACAGTCAGAGAGCCTCCTTTTGCAACATTTAAAGTCTCATCTCTTGCAGGCACAGGACCTAATTTTAAAGAGTGGCAGAACTGAAAAGAAGGCTGAACTCTCAGCCTTGGCAAGTCTATTTGCCAAAGGAAGGGCCCTGGTAGGAAAGGCATGAATGCTAAGACTTGAGATGGGGATTTCTGTGCATATGTACCTGAGAACCACGATCCCCAGATTCTCTGGCCTGCCAAGTGGCCCACTCCCTCCCCTGGCAGATGGAGGAAGCTGTCCCCCTTTGCTTGATGACAGTGCAGAGGCCTCACATCAAGCAATCACCTTCCCAGACCGTGCTCACCCTAAAGAGAACCTACCCTCCATCTTCCCTACTGGCCACTGGACCATAACTGGGGTCAAATCTCAGCATCGCTCACTCGACATGGGCCTGCTGGGCCTGTTGAGAGAGGAAGGGGCTTATAATGCTAGAGGTGCTACAGGACCTGGTAACACATGCACTGACAGGGCCCAGAGCATGTGAGGGAGTGGATCCTGAGAGTGCAGGATCAAGGGCAATGGAATATAAAGCAGGGTGAGGGACAGCCTGTCGATATGGGGACGATCTCTCCTGACAGAATTAATACCTTGACAAGGGCCCTGGGTCTCACACGTGCTCGGGGAGGGGAGCTCTTGAGAGCTTGGAAAAGTAACGGACCACATTAAATGAATCCAGAACTGCCACAGGAGTCTTTGGAATAAAAGCTCAAAAGGCTTAGAGGCGTAGGCACACTAGAATGGGTCTGCACATTCAACAGGAAAACCCACTACTGGGCTATGTCCTTCGAGTGGGTCTGGAAGATACTCTAACTACCAAAGCCTAGATTCTGCCTCTTACATAGTTTACCAGCGTAGATTCTGTCTCATGCATCAGAGTCCTCTTCATTCCTACTGCAACCTGAGCTCAGTCTTCCATCAAATCTTATCTGGAGGGCTGGCCCCGTGGCGCTGGGAGCACAGTGGCACTCCCGCCACAGGTTCGGATCCTATATAGGGATGGCCGGTGCGCTCCGTGGCTGAGCGTGGTGCGGGCGACACCAAGCCAAGGGTTGCGATCCCCTTACTGGTCACGAAAAAGACAAAAAAAAAAAAAATCTCATCTGGACAACTGGTTCCTCTGTATCCATTCTCACAACCCTCTAAACCAGTCTTTTACAATGTATATTCTATGACCCCCAGGTTAAAACCCATTAGCAGTTCCCCAGGCCTACAGGATAAAAGGCCAAAGCTCACAGGAAGCCACACCAGGGCCCCTTGTCTAGGCCCGGTTTGACAGCCTTATCTCTTGTGGTGTCTCCTCCTACCCTGGGGACCCTACGTGCTAGTTATGCTGAGTCATCTGTGGCACACAGACCTTGCCTTGGTGCTTCTGTGCCTCTGCTCAACAACCCTCCTCCAACAAGCTCATGGTTTCTAGCTACACGATAAGTTCCTTCAGGCAGGATTGAATTTTATCTGTTTTTACATCTCTAGTGTCTAACATTAGCCCGGACAACCACAGATGTTCAGTAGAATGTTAAATGAATGAGGAAATGAATGAATGAGTCAATCAATCAAGGATTTATGTAATGGGGAGGGGGGAAAGATCAACAGTGGGCACAGTCTAATGATTATTAAAGAAAACTATCTTCTCAATTAGCACAGAAACCAAATTAAGATAAGAACAGAGAAGCAGAAACCATTTCCTTCTCCTCCTCCTCTTCTTCCTACTCCCAGTGAATTGTTTTATAATCCAAATAGTTTTTGAAATTCTTACATAGAAAAGGTAATCCGCTAGGTTTACACCTAGTAAAAACTCACATCCTGTTCCTCATTCATCCCCAGAAAAGTTTCTTCTCCAGAGAAACTTTTCCTTTCTGTAAATTCAAATTATATTGCAACCCCTTTCTACAACTGTAATCCACAAAACTATACCCCGAAATCTACATGCCAGACACAACTGTGGTCACCGTTTTACGTCTCAAAGCAATGCAGTAGATCTAACATGTAATGTCCTACTTCACTAACCTCAGCCAACACAGCATCCTTAGCTAAAAAAAAGTAAGCAGCAAACTTAGTTGCTGTATTTTGCATTAAAAAAAAAAAATCCAGGCAGTAGTTTCAAAGTATCTTCCCCAAGATATTTAACTACAAAGGGAAAGATGACAACCCTACTGTGGAGAATTCCATGGTGAATTATATCTCAATGAAGCTGTTATGAAAAAAATTATGCAGATGTGATCAGGGTTGGGTACACAGAGGACAGCTAACGTAAGGTGCAGGCAACGTTCCACTTCTCAATCTGGGTGGTGGTTATAAGGGTGTTTGCTTTATACTTCTTCATACTGTATATATATGGTTTATATACTTATGTATAAATAGCTCATGATAAAAAAAAAGTGAAAAGAAAAAACAATGGAAAGTAAATTAAAAGTTGCTATGTTTTGTATTCAAAAGGAAAGTTAAAAAAGAAAGAACAGCTGGCAAGAACAGCCATATCAATACTAATAGGTACTAATGCTGATTCAGCCTCTCTTGGAGCACCCCTGCTCATCACTGATGACCCCCGCGTGAAGCGTGACTGCACTAGGT
>NW_007728729.1:68560-74748 GCF_000696425.1 Galeopterus variegatus | reverse complement strand
CTTCCCCAAGATATTTAACTACAAAGGGAAAGATGACAACCCTACTGTGGAGAATTCCATGGTGAATTATATCTCAATGAAGCTGTTATGAAAAAAATTATGCAGATGTGATCAGGGTTGGGTACACAGAGGACAGCTAACGTAAGGTGCAGGCAACGTTCCACTTCTCAATCTGGGAGGTGGTTATAAGGGTGTTTGCTTTATACTTCTTCATACTGTATATATATGGTTTATATACTTATGTATAAATAGCTCATGATAAAAAAAAAGTGAAAAGAAAAAACAATGGAAAGTAAATTAAAAGTTGCTATTTTTTGTATTCACAAGGAAAGTTAAAAAAGTAAGAACAGCTGGCAAGAACAGCCATATCAATACTAATAGGTACTAATGCTGATTCAGCCTCTCTTGGAGCACCCCTGCTCATCACTGATGACCCCCGCGTGAAGCGTGACTGCACTAGGTGACGCAGCTCACTGGCCTCCGTCCCACCACCGCCTGCTCACAGCACCGGGACCCCTGTCCCTCTGATGAACCATCTACTACAGAGATCCAACTCCATAAAACACAGGTCTCAGAGCAGGAAACTCTTACAACAGAGGCCACATAAAAAATCCCCTTTATAGGGCCAAGTAACAAATGCTTGGAACCGACTAGCTTTCCAAAGCTCTCTTTTTCATGCTACCACTTATTTTCCAAAGGTGTAGTTAGTTTTATACATACTGTTAAGCCTCGTATTTTATGCTCTCATATACCTTAAAGAAACACCTATTCTACTCTTCATATGAAAGTAACCAGTTTTTTTTTTTTTTATGTTATCCCTGGAATCAAGAGATAGTTGATTAGTTAGAGCGCAGCTTTATAACCCCAAGGTCACAGGTTCAGATCCACATACTGGCCAGCCACCCCCTCGAAAAAAAAAAAAAAGAGAGAGAGAGAGAGAAAGAGAGAGTTAAGACTAACCCTTGAGTAAAATCTACAATTTGGTTATACTCTCTCGGTATTTGGAAATAGGATTATGATGTTATCTATACAATGCAAAATAGTCTTTGTTTACGTATTCAGTATTTATTCATGAAGGGACAGGGAGCAACTTCCCCTAGAAGGAGACATTGAAATAATTTCCTCATCTCTATTGAGGATAAAAAGTAATATAAATGGAATACACATTTTTGGTAAGAACATAAAAACAAGCTGAATTTCAAAATTGAACCTACCATACCTTCATTTACATTATTTCCTAAAACTGAATAGTCATTTGTTCCCTAGCCTAATACTGGTGTGCGTGTGTGCCTTAAAAACTAAATGCAACACCCCTATTCATAGCATTACCCACAACAGCCAAAAGGTGGAAGCAACCCAAGTGTCCACAGACAGATAAATGGATAAACAAAATGTGGTTATCCATACAATGGAATATTATTTAGTCTTAAAAAGGAAGGAAATTTTGACATGTGCTACAAAATGGATGAACTCCGAGAATATTATGCTAAGTGAAATAAGCCAGTCACAAAAGGACAAACATTATATGATTCCACTCCTATGAGGTACCTAGAGTAGTCAAATTCATAGAGACAGAAAGTAGAATGGTGGATGCCAGAGGCTGCTGGGGGGGGAAACGGGGAGTTAGTATTTAATGGGGACAGTTTCAGCTTTGCAAGATGAAAAGCATTCTGGGGGATGTTGCACAACAATGTAAATGTACTTCTGAACTGTATACTTAAAAATGGTTAAGATGGTAAATTTCATGTTATGTGTATTTTACACAATTAAAAAAAAAACACTAGATGTAAAGGGAAAGGTTGAGAATACCCTTTATTGAACTGAGCAGGGTGGGAACCCCTGGGGAGAGCCTAGAAGTAGGGAGACACGTATCATAAGAATGCTGTTTTTAAAAAGTTCTTAAGTAGAACTCTGTAAAGCTCTAAGGCATTTAAAAAGTATGAATTTCCATTCCTAAGTTCAGCTCTTTTATAGACTGGGTTTTCTTTTATCCTTAGGTTGTTAAAAAGCAGGCCACATCTGTATGGCACCGAACATTTCTAAGGTGAATCACCGCATGTTGGCACCAGGAGGACAAGGCTACCTGGCTCTACTCCTCACCATACTTACTGGCTTTTTGTCATCCCCCACAAGCCCCCAACCACTTCCTGGCTCATAGCCCCACCCTGCTCGGCAGACCCCACCTTTCCTGTAGTTCACTAGAAAAATTACAAGCATTATTTTGTGAACTTCCTTAATTTTCCTACTTCTATATTTTCTCCTAGACCTATTTCCTGCCTCTGCTCAGAAGTATTCCCTTCTCTATTTTTAAAGAAAATTAAAATGCTCTGAATTTAAAAATGAAAACATGCTCATTGGAGAAAATTCAAACACGCAGAAGAATATGCAGTAAGAAGTAAATACCCTCCTCCCTGATATACCCCAAAAGTTATCACTATAACAGTTTTTTGTTGTTGTTGTTGTTGTTTTAAAAAGATGACTGGTAAGGGGATCTTAACCCTTGACTTGGTGTTGTCAGCACCACGCTCTCCCATGTGAGCTAACCGGCCATCCCTAATTAGGGATTCAAACCCATGGCCTTGGTGTTATTAGCTCACTCTCCCAAGTGAGCCACAGGCCGGCCCTCACTGTAACAGTTTAAAATGCATTGTTCTCTTACGCATTTTTATGTAGCTATAAATATATATACATAAGTGCACACGTATATACATAGTTATTTTTATCAGAAATGAAATCAGACTCAACATTATATACTACACCTTGCTTTTTTTGGTAAATGAGTGGTTGAAGATATATTTTCATCTCAGCGGACACACATCCACTTCATTTTTGGCTGAATAATAGTTCATAGCACAGACACACCATAACTTACTTAACCATTCCCCTAAAATGGGCATTTAGATATTTTCTAATTTTCACTACTACAAGTAATGTTACAGTATACATTGTAAATAGGAATCATTTCACATTCTTTAAAGTATTTCTGCAGAAGAGATTTAGAAAAGTGAAACAGTTGGGTCAAAAGGTAGGCACAGCTAAAAGTGTAATAAACATTGCTAAGCTGAATGCCAAAAACAATTGTAGTACAATTATAAAGGAAGGAAGAAGGAAAGAAGTTAGTGTGCAAAAGGCAAATAACCCAATCTCTCTCCTCTCTCTCTCTCACACAGACACACACACACACATGCACATGTGCAAATGCACAGGAATAAGAGGCCCATCCCGCCACAGGCTTTAAGGCTGTAGGGCAGTAGGCGTCAGGGTCCTTGTACTGTAACTGACCAGGCCAGCCACCCAGAGCCCAGGGCACAAATTAATCTCCAAACCTAACACGTGCACAGCACCACATTTTAAGTGGTGGCCTCCAACAGAGGCTGTTCCACAGTGTCCTCTGCCTTGACTATATACACTGTCCCTCAACTCACACTGCCCACAATTCTCAAATCTGCAACCTGTTTATTTATAATGCTGTTATCCTAGTTTAGGCTCAGTGATTAGCCAACACTTTAACCAACAGCACAAAGCTAGTCAGTGGCATGATGACTATGACCTTCATTACTGCCATAGAAAGTAAAGTAAAAACTTCTTAGTACAATATCCACGGCCCTTCAAACACGGGCCCAGTTGGTCTCTCCAGCCTCATTCCCACCACCGTCACTCACAATCCAGTCCTTATGACCACTTGCCATTCTGGAAACTAGCATGTACTTCTGTACCTTTGTGCTTCCTCAGTACCTTACTAACTCTGCCTCGGATGCCTCTCCTGTCTCCCCCACCTGGGAAATCCTACTTGTCCCTCCAGTCTCAAGGGTTCATCTTTCAGAAGCCCTTGCCTGACAGAGAGGGTGTCCCTGTTCCTCTGTGCTCTAGGGCACGCTGGTCCTCTCCCTCCTGCAGAAGCCACCATAGTATATCATAGTCAGGAGCAAGTCTACCTATTGCACTCTGCTGTGAGCTTCTTCAGGAGAGGGCCAGCTCTTCCCCACCTAGAAAGGGCAGGGATGGTCTTTATTAAACATTTTATAACCGTGATTCACAGATACCTTAGCTCCTCTATATAGGGACCAGGGCAGAAAGACCTTTAGAAGCCCTGTTCGCTACTTAACGGCAGTACTTAAAAACTAGTGTATATTCTCTTCACTCAGAACTATCAGTAGCTGCAGAAATAACCAACTTGAAATGTTAGCAAGTATAGCTAACATTGCCCCATGCTGCTCTTCATCTGGCAATTCCAATGTATTTTTCAAGCATTCCTCTAAAGTCAGAACTGTCCCCACTTTACAAGCGGGTAATTTGAGAGCCTGAGTGCCAGACTGGCCAAGGTTATAAAGAGTAAGATATAAATAAAACTTGAAATCTTGATTCCAACTCTCTTCAACCATCTTTCTGTATATACACACACTCTACTTTCCTTAAAATTGATCCTTAACACTTGATAATAAATTTGGCTTTGACGGATTATCCTAAGTGGTGGATCTGTAGTGCTTCAGTAAAAACTACAGGCTAAGTGATAGCTCAGCCCAATGATAGCCTTTTTAGTCTGCTCATTCAGAAATGATAGGAAATACCACAAATCCCAGATGCCAGGAAGTCTATGGCATTTATATATTTTAATATAACAATTTATTTCAACGTATTTCACTGCCCATATTCATTCTCTCTGGAAAGAGGAGCCACTATTGCCTCGTGCTGCTAGGTGGTTTTAAAAAGCTGTCCTCTCTACGCTGTAACCTAACACTCATTTGCTGATACTCGAGATCTGTTACTAGAGAGTGGAAGTCAGGTCTTCAGAACTCAAGCTACATGTCAATCTTCAATCTCTGGGCCTTCCCCTAAACAAGTGTGATGTGTGGTAATGGCAAAACCCAGAGGTCAGCTCAGCAGATGGAATTACACACCAAATACAAACTCTCTGAAGAGATCTTCCAAGAGAACATATCACTGCCACTCATTCTACTTTTAGATGCTATCCGTATCTCACATATTGCGCTTGATGATTTACACAAATGGACTCATAGACAGGATGTGGACAGAGATCCTGAGTACAGCTGACCTTATGAGCAGAAATGGCAGAGGCGCCCAGGCTCTGGAACAGACTGCTGGGTTCAAATCCTGAGTTGATCCCTTACAGGCTTTGTAATCTTTATTTAAATTCCTTGTGCCTCATGTTCTTCACCTGTCCAATGAGGACCTTGCTCAATAGGATGAAAGGACAAAATGAGATACCACACATGAAGCACTTAGAACAACCAGGCCTGGCAAATAGTAGGTGTTCAATAAATGTCAGCCATTATTATTATTAAATAACATGTGGTGAAAGAAAAGGGAAACATGCTACCTTTATTCTGTATGCTATATTTCTATGCAGCTATTTGATGTTACTCTGATTTGCTTTCCTAACATGAAATTATACCTTTTAAAAACATTTGTTCTTTACAAATTAAGCATACTTAATGATTACTACATAAAAAAACAACCAAAAAAACTGCCATGTCAATGCTCCTTTGGGAAAAAGCCTCAAACTTAAGGTCAAGGCTGCTAGTAGTTCAGGAAGAGCTCAGTCATTCACAGGCCTACACGAAGGTATAAACGAGGCAACTACACTTTGGAAAAGTTTTCCACCCAGTATAAACCCCAACATGAACCTAAAGAAACATGTACTTATTTAAAAATCATCTTCATGGCCTAAAAAGACAAAATTAAATATATATATATATATACATAAACTATTCTGACGTCAGATGAAAGAAAAAATAAAAAATTAAACTGATACAAATGTTAAGTCTGTGTAAGCAGAATCAGCTATTTTCTAAGCATGAGCTGATTACCAGTGAGTGAGGAAAAATTCTTACCTAACTCTATCAGAAAAAAAGAAACATCTATCTACTTGAATTGCTAAAGCAGTAGTAGCAAAATTAAAGAGCAGACATTTGACAAGTACTACTTGGCATAACTTAATTTGAAGCAGAAGGGACTTGGTATTTTGAAAAAAATACACTGCACTAAAAATTAGAAGAGGGATCACTCCAGATCCAAAGGAAGAAAAAACCAAAAAAAGCTATTAACTAAAAGGCAAGATGGAAGACTGTCATCAGGTCAATCTTCCTTAGAAAACAAAACAAAACAATTTCTCCAGGTCCCTCACCTGCCTAAATATCTTTTTTTTTTTTTTTTTTTTTTTTAAAAAA
>NW_007728729.1:65547-67560 GCF_000696425.1 Galeopterus variegatus | reverse complement strand
AAAAAAAAAAAAAAAAAGATGACCGGTAAGGGGATCTTAACCCTTGACTTGGTGTTGTCAGGACCACACTCTCCCAGTGAGCGAACCGGCCATCCCTATATGGGATCCGAACCTGTGGCCTTGGTGTTATCAGCACCACACTCTCCCGAGTGAGCCAAGGGCCGGCCCACTGCCTAAAAATCTTAAATATTCCTGGTAGCCTATAGGAGATAGTCAAAAACCTCTCAAGGTAATGGAGACCCCACCTACCTTTCCAATCTTATTTGGCCATCATCAGGCCAGACTGGTTTCCTTGCTTGTTCCTGAGGAGAGCAAACCATACTAATTTCAGCTCTGTATCATCCCCAGCGCCTATCGCAGCACCTGGCACACGGGTGTTGCTCATAAACGTTTGCTCATTCAACAACATGAATGGTTTTAGGCCTGTCTCCTGGGAAGCCCCCTCCTCACCCACCTCCTCAAAGTCCCCCTCTACTCCCTCCACCTCTTCTCAACACAGCACCAAATCAATCTGCCCTTGCCATTCTCTTCTCCCACTCAACTGAATTCCTACAGAATTCAACCACTTCACATCTTCACTGTTATTTAAACATTTCCTGCTTATATGTTTTGTCTGCCCCCCATAATCGGAGTTTCTTGAGAAAGGCAGCATACCGGAGGCAGTGAGAAGCAGTGGAAAGATTCTCGATCTGTGGCCAGACAAACCCAGTTATGTGATTTTGAGAAACATTTGTATAAAATGCTTAAAACAGTGTACAACTTCATAACTTCTACGTACCATCATTATTCATCTCTCAGAACCTCAGTTCTCTCACTCATAAAATGGAAAAAATAATAAGTCTTCTGTCAGGTGGGTCTTCATAAGGAGTGGGAACGACGTCTGAAAAGTCATCCTCAGCGTGCAGTAGCCACTCAATAGCCACCAGGCACCTATTACTGCAAAGCCTCATGCTGGGCGCAGAGAAGGTACTTAAAACTCTATGGAATGAGGGGCCGGCCCGTGGCTCACTCAGGAGAGTGTGGTGCTGATAACACCAAGGCCACGGGTTCAGATCCCTATATAGGGATGGCCGGTTAGCTCACTGGGTGAGCGTGGTGCTGACAACACCAACTCAAGGGTTAAGATCCCCTTACCGGTCGTCTTTTTAGCTCACTGGGTGAGCGTGGTGCTGACAACACCAACTCAAGGGTTAAGATCCCCTTACCGATCGTCTTTAAAAAAAAAAAAAACAACTTTATGGAATGAGCTCAGCAAATAACTGAGAGGGACGTACTCTAATGTCAACTCAGACATCCAGGGAAACTTTTTCAGTCATTCATTCAGCAAATATTTATTAAAGGCCTATCATTATGTGCTAGGCTTTCTTCTAGGTCTGGGAAACAACAGCAACAATACATCCTAAAGAGGAAGGCAGGTAAAAAACAGAGAACAAGACAAACAAATAAGACTTTGGTGTTAAGTGCTATGAAGAAGAAAAAAATAAAAGCAAGGTGAAGGCAAGCTGGCATGGTTGGACCGGGCTGTCTGAAGAGGTGGCATTCAGGCAGAGATCTGAATCCTCAGAAGCTTAATTTTGTGAGACTCATCCTCACCCTGCCACAGACTCCATCCAGTAGCCTTTCTCTAGTGCCAAGAGACCCAGCACGACCAAAAAGGCTGTGGTCTGGCTCCTAAGGCTCCTCTCGACTCATACCAAACTACAAATTCTGCTGAACCAGGCACTGCAAACTTATTTTTTATGACTGTTTGAATTGGCCACTTAAGCCCCACATGGAAGTAAACTGATTACAGCCGTACCATAACTGGCCTGTTCCCCAGAAAGTTCAGATCGCTGTTTTCTCCAAACAGGTAACCTTCAGGATGGGTTGAATCAAACTTCTCTCCTCCCATAATGAAGTGGCTGGCAAAATAGCTTCCTAAAGAGGGAAAAACAAAAAAATCAGACAAGCAGAAAGCAGTCAATCTGAACCAAGTAAAAAAGTTGATTTTAAAAAATGTTAACCCTAGGGCCG
>NW_007728729.1:63673-64659 GCF_000696425.1 Galeopterus variegatus | reverse complement strand
CCGGTCCGGTACGGGGGCAACACTGAGGGTTGTGATCCGTTGCCGGACACAGAAAAAGACAGAAAAAAAAAAAAAATGTTAACCCTTCGTACAAATAATTAGAGCAATTTCTAACCCCAGGAATGTTTTCTTTTCCTGATTTCGGACAATGGCATGAAATAAGCAAAATCATAGCAGAGAGAATCCAACATAGCAAACACAAAATAGATCATTGTTTTCCTTTTAACATTCTTAATTGAATCCTTATTGTGATCTGTCTAAAATACCATCAGCCAAAAACCCAGAAGGTCCCACAATGCACATTAATGAACATATATATGTATTTTGTTTCTGATATTTTTCCTTAAATTTGAAGTTCTATGTATTCAGGAATCTTAACTACAGGTATCAGCGTGTATACACACACATATGTTTCTTTGCCTAGATTTTCATAAGGAAGCTCATACCTACAAACAAAGTCTCAGTACAGACCTACTACTGCTTCTATACTTCCATAATCCTCTATGATGAAGGTTCTTTACACTTTTACTGTACAACCTGATTGTAAGGAAATATGAATTTAAATAATATAGCTGTCCCTGGCTTTACCTACCAATTAGACCGATTACCACACAGACTATGGAGTTTAATAAGGAGATACTTTAGAGCTATGAAAGGATACACACATACCCCCTCAGGCTTACATGCATTAACGATGCTAATGGTCAGGGCTGCAGGGACATTAGTCATGGCAGGCCCTCTTTGCCCCATCTTAACCAGCCAGGAAGCAGGATATTTTCAATACAGTACAACAACCAGATGAAATCAGCAGTCAGGGGTCAGAATGCCCATCAGCCTCATCCAGATAACTGAGAAACTGGGCCAGGATATAATGGTACTGATAAGTCACCAAGGGAAGCTTAGGTAACACCGAACATTCCATATGGGAATACATTTTAGCTTTGATGTTTAAACGAATGCCTCTTACCTCAGATTTCTATCATCTA
>NW_007728729.1:60695-63014 GCF_000696425.1 Galeopterus variegatus | reverse complement strand
GGAATACATTTTAGCTTTGATGTTTAAACGAATGCCTCTTACCTCAGATTTCTATCATCTATTTCTCCCATGAAAGTAAGCTGTCCAAAGTGAAGGACTTATACCATAATACACCTTTATCAATGCTCTCATATACCCCAATCCTCAAATTAATACAAAGAATTTACAAAATGGCAAAAGATCTGTTTATGTGCTATACAGCTAGGATATATATATAAACTGACTTAAGTTGCAATTTTTGTTGAAGATTTACAGCAAACTAAAAAAAAAAAAAAGAGCTTTATCCCTTTCAGCCAGTGGAGAAGCCAGCCACAGGAAGGAAGACAGAGAAGAAAATTCTAACAGAAAAATTGCACCAAACATTCATTTTTAAATTTTCTACACATGGAGCTTTAGTCTAGAAACAGCTATTAAACAACTCAATGTGGATAAAATCACTCACCACAAAGTGAGGCAATTCTTGAATTAAACAACAAGCAGGAAAACATTATTTGAGAGTAACAGCATCCAAAATCAGGGCAACCACTGAAGAATTCTTGAAAGTTACCCATCAGAACTTCAAAACACAAACAGCAGCCATTTGCAGTAGTACAATAGTTCAATTCATCATTTAGGAAAGCTTAATTATCAATTATTTATATATAGGACTTGCTAGCCCTATTTTCCAAATGCATAATTTATACAGAGGGGAGGTGCCTAGTTGCCTTAAGTAGAAGCAGCCATCTCAAATAACTGAAGTCATTATTGTTGAACCTTAGTAAAACATATTTTCTACACATTAGGGATTATGTATTTATTATCCATTAGGTGAAATTAGAAAAGTTAAAGATGCTACATTGATGGATGTCTTGCCAAAACAATGAATAAAGAATGGAGAGAAGTAAGTTTGGTGTCTGGACCCATCCAGGTTGAGTTCAGTGTGGGAACACTGAGTTTCCAGTACCTGAGGGCACTCAAGTGAGGTATATGGGGCAGTGAAATCCCCAGATGACTGGCTTACAGATGACAGTGATTGACTCCAGCAACAGGAGAGCCCTAAAGACTTGGGGGCTAAAGGGTAAAGCAAGTAACAGGGTTCTATTGGAAATGCCCTTTTTAGCCATGATATTACAAGAAAAGAAATTATCAAGGAAGATGTGTAGAGCTACTACTGTAGTTTTGTCTTCCATTAAAAATCAAGAGCACTGATCTGATACGCAAAAATCTAAAATTAGGGTCAATAATTCACAGACTTAAAAAGATTTTTCATTTCAGCAAAACAATGCATGTAAAGTTCTTTTAAAAAGCTCATCTCCTTTGGTGCACTTAACATACAAATTCAACTTCATTTATAAAAATTCAAAGTAGGCAACTTTTCATAAAAAAATACATTGAATAAAGTATTAAAGATAGTTGTATACTTATATCTGGGACTGATTTCCTATGATTACATAGGTGGCAAAAATAATCTTTCAATTAAAATTAGTTTGAACCCCTGTTCAACCACTCAATAATTCTTTGACAATATTCATTTCTAAACTTTTGGCTATTAAGTAGGAGATACTTAAAATGTGTAAGACTGTATGAATTAAAATAGAATAACAACCACTCAATAATTCTTTGACAATATTCATTTCTAAACTTTTGGCTATTAAGTAGGAGATCCTTAAAATGTGTAAGACTGTATGAATTAAAATAGAATAGGCTCCCCAAACTTTCATCAGCTAAAAGGAAAAACAAATTTAAGACAGCCCCAAGTTTGCTTTTTCCTTTCTTTGAAATGAACCCCTAACAACATACCCTCACTTAGATTAGCGAGAAAGAGCAAACCAACCATTCACTGGCTGAATAAAGCTTTCTATTTGCTCAGTCTTTCTGAAGGGACAAACAAGTGAACAGTAACGTACAGCCACCACATCAGCAGACACTAACACCAAGCACATCATTAGTCCCCCCAAAAAATGCCTTTTGGACAACTTGTGCATATTTTTACTTCTTAACAGCATAAACTATGCTCCAAAATCAGAAATGGTGGGGAAAAAGGCACTCTCCTAAAATACATATTTGCCTATTTGCTATTAGGAATAAACAGATATCATTAGTAGTTAAATTACAAGTTTTCCATTATTAGTGAGCTACAATTTCTTAATCAAAACTCATATTCAGAATTTTTTGCAGGGGCTTTAAGAAGCCACATCAAATACAGATCTCCAAAAGTGCATTTAAACCAAAAGGTATGAGTGGGGAGGAGGGCAGGAGAATAAGAGTTTAATAGGTATAGATTTTTAGTTTTGCAAGATGAAAGAATCCTAGAGAATGTATTGCACAACAGTGTGAATA
>NW_007728729.1:58876-60446 GCF_000696425.1 Galeopterus variegatus | reverse complement strand
ACCGGCCATACCTATATGGGATCCGAACCCGGGGCCTTGGTGTTATCAGCAGCACACTCTCCCGAGTGAGCCACCGGGCCGGCCCATAGTGAGCTACAATTTCTTAATCAAAACTCATATTCAGAATTTTTTGCAGGGGCTTTAAGAAGCCACATCAAATACAGATCTCCAAAATTGCATTTAAACCAAAAGGTATGAGTGGGGAGGAGGGCAGGAGAATAAGAGTTTAATAGGTACAGATTTTTAGTTTTGCAAGATGAAAGAATCCTAGAGAATGTATTGCACAACAGTGTGAATATACTTTACTGAACTGTACACCTAAAAATGGTTAAGATAGTTAAATATATTGTTATGTATTTTTTACCACAATAATAAATAAATATCAAGAAAAAACACCATCACATAAGATATGGTCCAGAATGCCCAACACTATGACAAGCTCACTAAAACTACTGAGATTTAAAGAAAAAAAGGCATTCAGGTCAAAAGTCAAATAATACAGAGGAAGAAAATCAGCATCATCTGACTTTTCAGTAGCAACAGTTTATGCCAGAAGACAAGAAGTAACACTTTAAAGACATTCAAAGAAAGACAAGCCCCTGAGCTCAGCTGAGGAGTTACTAGAGAATAAGCTTCAGACAACCAGCATCCCCTCCATGCCGCTGACACAGGGACAGCTGGTGACCATGAATGAGAACTAAACCAAACATCAGATAGAACTGAAACTGAGTGGTAGTTCCAAGGAGAAAAGTATAGTATGTAATGGCAATTTGCCCTACAAATAGAAATAGAGTGCAACTCTCAAAGAATGGAGGAGAATGGGACAGCAGAAGAAAAGTAGAGTAAGTTTGCTGACAGACTTTAGATATTACATGGGAGTCAAAGGTGATTCCTTTGAATCAAACACTGGGGCAGAGAGGAGAGGTGAATGAAGAGGTGACTAGCTATTTTGATATTATTCATAGCAGGAAACTAATAGACGATAACAACAACAACAACAACAAAAAAAAACTTAACAGAAGTATACAAAGATCAGATAAAGGTAACTATTAGAAAAAAGTACAAACCTTCCTAAATACCAAGAAATACACCTTAAAAAAAAGAGCAAACTAAACAGGCTACATAGTGAAAGACTGTATAAATTTATATATACATGAGTATATATATTTACATTCGTATATAAACAAAATAATAGGACCAAATTTGTGCCAAACATACTGATCATATGCATAGATGTAAATTGGCTTAATTTGTAGCATGCTACCAGGTATGTAAGGAAGAGTGAATATGAATATATACACATTCCAGGCCGGCCCGTGGCTCACTCGGTAGAGTGCGGTGCTGATAACACCAAGGCCACGGGTTCGGATCCCTATATAGGGATGGCCNGGAATACATTTTAGCTTTGATGTTTAAACGAATGCCTCTTACCTCAGATTTCTATCATCTAATTCTCCCATGAAAGTAAGCTGTCCAAAGTGAAGGACTTATACCATAATACACCTTTATCAATGCTATCATATACCCCAATCCTCAAATTAATACAAAGAATTTACAAAATGGCAAAAGG
>NW_007728729.1:45761-58095 GCF_000696425.1 Galeopterus variegatus | reverse complement strand
GCTCCCGTCCGAGGGTTTGGATCCCACATACAGACCGGTTCCCGCTCACTGGTTGAGCGAGGGGCGGGAGCAACGGAGCAACGCGGAGGCTTGCAATCCCGTTGCCGGTCCCCGGTCCGGTACGGGGGCAACACTGAGGGTAACACTGAGGGTTGCGATCCGTTGCCGGACACGGAAAAAAGAAAAAAAAAAAAAAAAAACAAGCAATGTAGGGCCGGCCCGGTGGCGCACTGGATAGTGCGCCGCTTGGGAAGCGCGGCGGCGCTCCCGTCCGAGGGTTTGGATCCCACATACAGACCGGTTCCCGCTCACTGGTTGAGCGAGGCGCGGGAGCAACGGAGCAACGCCGAGGCTTGCAATCCCGTTGCCGGTCCCCGGTCCGGTACGGGGGCGACACTGAGGGCGACACTGAGGGTTGCGATCCGTTGCCGGACACGGAAAAAAGACAAAAAAAAAAAAAAACAAGCAATGTAAGGATAAATCAAAAAATTTTAGGCCGAGCCCGTGGCGCACTCGGGAGAGTGCAGCACTCCCTCCGCGGGTTCGGATCCTATACAGGGATGACTGGTGCGCTCACAGCACTCACTGACTGAGTGCGGTGCGGCCAGTCTCAAAAAGGACAAAAACAAAAATTTTTAAATGGTTATAGGAGGAGGGAGAGAACAAGGTAGGAGGTATTAGGATAAAAGCTAGATGTCTTTGACCATGCATTGTTTTGTATAATTAACACTAGAACAATATAAACATTTTTCATAATTATAAAATTTTTAAAATTTTAAAGCAATCTCTAAAAATCAAAATTAAAATGAAACAAATGAACCTAAATGTATGTCCAGTTATTGGCATAACCACACAAATAAAAACTATTCCAAGTAACTTTAAAACACTGTAATTTGACTGTACATCTCTCATGGGATATACTCTACAGGGAAGAAACCTGCAAAAAATATATATATATTTCTCAAACTGTTTATAGTAATCATATTATTGGTGGTAGTACTATTCTTCTGAGAATGTGAAATTAAGCAAATGAACAATCATGTGATATTTTAATTTTATCATATCTGGTATCATTGAGAATCAGGAATTCTCATGTGGGAGAAAGTTAAAGCCCACATTAAGAAAAAAACATGAATTTGAAGTCTCAATAAAAACTCATGATGTATTTTATCTTCACAGACAATGTTTCCTAGCTCTGTCCACTGAAAAGGCCTAGAAACAATGACCAACGAGGTAGCAGTGACCATCTCTAACACCCAGACTGTGGCCCCCAGATATTTCCTACCAACGGGAACCAAGGCTCTTTGGAGGCTGCATTCCAGGTCCGTGGCAGGAAATGCACAAGATGCACCTGGAAAATCTTGTTGTACCAGATAATAACAAGGGAGCTCTCAAAGCCTACATGGGTTGTGTCAAAAGGACTCAAGAGCTGACGTGAAGAGGTTCCCACTGACCAAAGATGGAATGTACTGAGCCTCATCAGGATAATAATGGCAAGGACTAAAATACGGTAAATGTGCCAAAGTCCCTGAGTCCACAATGATATTTAAGAGGAAAAAAGGTCACCACTGGAGGATACTAGTGAACCAATTCATTATTTTGAAAACTGGTAAGTAAAGGAAAAGCATCAAGCGTTTACCTTGCCTTTCTTACATGAACTGTACCCCTGAATTACTGACCAATTAATAGATGAGGGAAGTTTCTCTTTACAAAAACATTCCAGCATATCACAGTTTTACAACCCTTAATAAATTAATGAGCCATCAATCACCAACATCATACACCACCACCAAAAAGACAACCAGACACAAGCCTAGTGATGGAGAACACAACAAAGTAGTCTTACCAAATACAAACACACATACATACAATTTTTAAGCCTTAAGAAGAAAATGAATTTGATCAAGCTGCTGGATCCAACATCCAATTTACAGGAAATAGAACAGAACATGATTAATAACAGTTCAGGAAGGCACTCAGCAAAATTCAGGTTGTGGAAAACTCTACAAGACAAATGACCAGGTTTCCTCAACGAATACATCGAAAGTGGAGAACGTATTGCAACAGACAATCCAAAGTGCAGCTTTATTTTAATCAACCCTCTAATTTCCACATATTTTATAGTATACAGTCAGCAAAGACCAGGACTTTCCTGGTCCCAGCTGTTGTCCATGCTCCTTCATGGGTTCTTTTAGAAGAACTAAAGTACAAGGAAATAATAGACATTAAAATTATATGGGTTCATAGAAGCTATTCACGATAACCGAAAGGTGGAAACAATCCAAATGCCCATCAGCAGATGAATGGATTAAACAAAATATATGTCCATACAATGGAATATTAATCAGCCATTTAAAAGAGTAAAGTACTGATACATGCTATAACATAGTTGAACCTCAAAAACATATGAAAGACACCAAACACAAAAGATCACATATTGTATGACTCCATGTATTTGAAATATCCAGAATAGGTAAATCTATACAGAGAGAAAGCAGATTGGTGTTGCCAGGGGCTGGGGAAGAGCAGAATGGGGAGTAACTGCTTAATGGGTACCTGGTTTTATTTTGAAGTGATGGAAAAATTTTAAAACTAACAGAGGCGGCAGTTACACAATGTTGTGAATGTACAAAATGCCACTGAATTGTTCACTTTTACTTATTTATTTTGGTGGCTGGCCAGTACAGGGTCGGTGTTCACTTTTAAATGGTTAATTTTATGTTTTTGTAAATTTCACCTCAATTAAAAACAACTCACATGGGGAGGAAAAATTTAGCACAAGTCAGATTATGTTGTAATTTGAATTTTAACTTTAATTTTCAAACACATATTGTAAGCAAGATACAGAACCTTACCAAAATTATCCCTCTTAAATGTCATCTGTGAGAAAGGTTTTCTTATGCCCACTTTTCAGCTGAGGAAACTAGAGACTGGAGAGTTCAATGACTTGTGCTAAGTCCCATAGTTAAACAGCAGAGGCAGAAAGAGGCAAGGTTCAAACCCAAGGTCTGGTCAAGTCCAAATCCCTTGTCATAAACAATACACCTGTTTGACCATCTGACAGAGGCAAAGAATAGTGTGTGAGGGGGAAAAATGGAAACCAACACCTCTCTCTCTCTCTCTCTACACACACACACACACACACACACACACACACAAATTTAAAGTCTATTCTTTCATATATATGTGGAAGAGAAGCCAAGTGTTTGGGATCCTTTATGATGTGAACATACCTGACTTTCCCTTTCCCTGTACTGTAATAGAAAAAATAGGGACAACGCATTTGATGATAAAATGCTCAAGCAGATAAAGCCCAGGTATTTTTCTTTCTGACAAAGGCAAACAAAAATTGTAAATCAGACCCTTTCGTTTCAAAAACATTTTGTTTTCCACATCAACTTTAAATATTTTATTTTACGTGTCTAGTGGAAGAGCCAGTAAGTTCAAGGTACAGCCTCCCTGTCCAGAATAAAATATGGAATAAAATGAAACAGAAAAACACATGGGCTGTACTGCCAAAGTTTATATTTTTAGAAACAAAAGCAAAAGACCTCTGGACCTAAGTAAAAATTTTAGAATTTGCAGTGTTTTCAATACATACACAATTACTGTACAAATTTCCAAAGCACCATCAGAAAGAAGTATAACAATATAAGGCAAAACTTGATACTCTGAATATCAACAACAGGAATTACAAAGATTAATTAAATACCTATGAAACGAGCAATTCTATGACAATTTCTGGAGTCCCTCAAAGTTTCTAGAGGTCCTACGCATAGACCAAAACATAGAAGCACATCTCTACTTTCAGCCAAGATGCCATGTGGAACTGACCACACATAATTGTTTTAGAATCTCATCTAAAATACCTTGTATACCTTGTATAAACATCCACCAACAGGGAACGTACTTTAATAAATCTATCAATAGAATGCTATGTAACCATCAAAAATGCTGATACAATTTTACATTTTATTGGCAAGGAAAGATGCCAAAGACATTTTACTGAGCAAAAGATACAAGTTACAAAAGAGCAGGTTTAGTAATGCCCACTTATAAAGAGTATGGGTTTGGGCTGGCCAGTTGCTCAGTTGGTTAGAATGCAGCCTTATGTCACCAAGGTCACGGGTTTGGATCCCCATACTGGCCAGCTGCCAAAAAAAATTAAAGAAAGAAAAAAGGGCCGAGCCAGTGGTGCACTCGGGAGGATGCGGCGCTGGGAGTGCAGCAGCGCTGCCGCCGCGGGGTTCGGATCCTATATAGGGATGACCGGTGCGCTCACAGCGCTCACTGGCTGAGCGCGGTGGGGCCGGTCTCAAAAAGGACAAAAAAAAAAAAAAAAAAAAAAAAAGAAAGAAAGAAAGAAAAAAGAAAAAAGACTATGTCTATATTAGGACAGATTCCTGAAAGAACATTCACTGATTTGTTAACAGTGGTTTCCTCTATGTGGAGGAATTTTTTTTTTTTTTTTTTTAAAGATGACCGGTAAGGGGATCTTAACCCTTGACTTTTTTTTTTTTCCTTTTTGTCTTTTTTCGTGACCGGCAACAGATCGCAACCCCAAGTGTCGCGCCTGCACCGGACCAGGACCGGCAACGGGATCGCAACCCTCAGCGTTGCGCCTGCACCTCGCTCAGCCAGTGAGCCGCCGGTCTGCATGTGGGATCTGAACCCTCGGTGGGAGCGCCGCCGCACTCCCAAGCAGCGCACTGTAGCAGTGCACCACCGGGCCGGCCCTTAACCCTTGACTTTGTGTTGTCAGTACCACGCTTATCCAGTGAGAAAACCGGCCATCCCTATGTGGGATCCGAACTCGGGGCCTTGGTGTTATCAGCACCGCGCTCTCCTGAGTGAGCCACGGGCTGCCCCATATGTGGAGGAATTTTATGATGATTTTTACTTTCATCTTTTTGTGTTTTTCTATATTGCTGTAGTTTTTTTTATAATGGATATCTAATCTATTATTTTATAATAAGAAAAAACACTAAAGCTCCTTTCATTTTTAAAAAAGCATTAAAATATCTTAAGGATTTGGCATACCTCTTCAAAAAGTTAACATCTCTCTATAAAAAAGCAATCTTTAAAAAACTTAAAATTTAGAAATAAGTTATTTTATTTGATTCCAGAGAAGCAACTGCACCAAGTTTTTCTAACCAAGTGTAAAGAAAAAAGTAACGGTAAGATCAATTCAACTACATTAGCACCAATAACAATTAGGAATCAAAATGTCATTTTCTAACAGGAGGCTTATAAAACAGAAATAAACTGAGAGTTGCAGATATCCAGTAAAGTTAGTTTATGCAGAGAGCTTATCCCCAAGACTCCACTATCTCCTACTCAAAAAAGAAAAAAGAAAAAAAAAAAAATCATCAAGCCACCCATTGTTTTTTCCCAAAAGTAATCAGACTCAGCATTTCATTATCTTAAATAACAAGATAATCACCAACTGGACTTTGTGTCTTTATCTACAGTTCTAGGCTTTCAAACTAGATACATGATAGTTTCAATATTTTTACCTGAATGTCTCTGTGGTACGATGTTTATAAAGCTACAGACTCCACACTAGCCACTCCTACTGTACCTTCAGATCAGCGCTGTCCAGTAAAAATATGTGTGCCACAAATGTATTTTAACATTTTTAATAGCTTCATTTAAAAAAAGTAAAAACAGGTACAATAAATTGCAATATATTTTGTTTACACCAAATGTTCAAAATATTATCATTTCAACATGCAATCAACATAAAAATATTAAGGATTTAAATTCTTTTTTTGTACTGAGTCTTCAAAATTTGGCATATATTTTCCACTGTTTCTAGCCCAGCTCAGTTTGGACTAGGCACACGTCAAGTGCTCTGTGGCCATGTGTGGCCTGTGGTTACCATACTGGACAGAGTAGCTCCAGACACTGCTCTTTAACATCCAACTTTATAGTAGTCACAATCAACACTTTCTGGCTCTGCAGAACTCGGGGCCACTCCAAGCAAACTTGCATCACACTGAGGGAGCCCTATCCTATCAATGGCAACTCTTGAAGCAAGAGCCCAAAATCAACAAATTGACTTCAACTTTCCACAAAGAAAAATGCAACCATTTGTGCCTCATCATGTGAACAAAAAGATAAATCTCATCCAGAATTCACTATCTTAAATAATTTACCTAATCATTTTGAATTTAAGGTTTGGGGCATATTCCTAACACCACAGTGAAATTACATACTGGTCAGTGGATTTCCGAAATTATGTCTGCCTCAATGAGGAGATGTGACATTTGCTACCGAACCACTATATATCTAGGTATATATAGCATGATAAAAATAACATTTCAGATTAGTGGGGGAAATGGAATATTCAATGAATGGTTTTAGTGGAATTTCTTATATCGAAAAAAAAGATTAAATCCTTATCCCACACAGTCCATATCAACACATCATACAATAACATCATACAATAAAGGTCAATTAAACCCATTTTCCATGTTTTACAAGGCACCCTATATTTACAGGCACTCTAAAAGTTAACAAACAAAAACTCTAATTTTAAAATAACTTTTCTTTCCAAATCTAAGAAATCACTGAAATATGCATGACTCTATAGTCTATAAATGGGCTTAGGAGAAAAAAAGTGTTTAGACCTTTAGTAACAATAATTTATTTACTGTCATGGCACAATTCCAAACCAAAGATATTAAACTTTCTTTTTTTTTTTCCCTTTTTGTCTTTTTTCGTGACCAGTAACAGGATCGCAACCCTCAGTGTCGCACCCACACCGCGCTCAACCAGTGAGCAGACCGGTCTCTATATGGGATCCGAACCCTCGGCGGGAGCGCCACCGCGCTTCCAAGCGCCGCACTCTACCGAGTGCGCCACCTGGCCGGCCCGATATTAAACTTTCTGAAGTCATGGAGACTTTGTATTTTATAAAATAAACAAACAAATTTTTTTTTTTTTTTTTTTTTACCGGCCATCCCTATATGGGATCCGAACCCGTGGCCTTGGTGTTATCAGCACCGCACTCTCCCGAGTGAGCCACAGGCCGGCCCTAAACAAACAAATTTTGGATTTTCGCCACTATCTCATGCTAATAGGGAGTTTTTATTGTGAGACCTGTAATCAATCTTCTAACATTTTTCCTTAATAAGGTCACAGTAAAATAAATTAAACAAATATCCTACCAAGGGCAGAGCCCGTGGAGCACTCGGGAGAGTGCAGTGCTGGGAGTGCAGCAGCGCTCCTGCCGCAGGTTCGGATCCTATATAGGGATGGCCGGTGCACTCACTGGCTGAGTGTGGTGCCGGCGACACCAAGCCAAGGGTTGCGATCCCCTTACCGGTCACAAAAAGGACCAAAAAAAAAAAAAATTAAGGGCCAGCCCGTGGCTCACTCGGGAGAGTGTGGTGCTGATAACACCAAGGCCCCGGGTTCGGATGCCACATAGGGATGGCCGGTGCACTCACTGGCTGAGTGTGGTGCCGGCGACACCAAGCCAAGGGTTGCGATCCCCTTACCGGTCACAAAAAGGACCAAAAAAAAAAAAAATTAAGGGCCAGCCCGTGGCTCACTCGGGAGAGTGTGGTGCTGATAACACCAAGGCCCCGGGTTCGGATGCCACATAGGGATGGCCGGTTGGCTCACTGGGGGAGCGGGGGGCTGACAACACCAAGTCAAGGGTTAAGATCCCCTTACCGGTCATCTTTAAAAAAAAAAAAAAAAAATTTATTCCTGATATTTGATGTTACAAACTTTAGGGTCGTTGAGATATGCTGGATACTTGTAAGTACCTGGCATAAACCCCATTATTGAACTCTCAATTGCTTTTGTGATTTCTTTCTGTTTCTTCCCACAAAGACCTGTTATGTGTCTTCCAATGATGCATAAAGTAAATGGAGAAATGAACTGGGACAAAAGCCGTACATTCTTATAATCTACGCATTTTCCATACAAGATACATTTCTTAAGAGGCTTCTTATAAGGATTTTCCATTGGAACGGGCAGGTCCTCATTATTGGTTACCTGTTTATACCGTGAACAGCCTCTTCTCCCCTGCACCGTGTGACTCCCGGGAACCTAGAGGCAGACAGCAGCCACTACCAAGCATGTCAACTGTTTCCTCCCTAAATCACTGCAAAAAGCAACCATAGCGGCCATGGTTCCTCGTTCTGTGCATGCTCTTCACCATTACACTGCATTCTCATGGAATACCCAGATTTAATTGACTGTTTCCCTATTAACAAACATTCTCTTCTCTTTCCAGTTTATGTTGCTTCCTTTTTTTCTATTTGACTGTTTTTACATCTGGAATGTGTTGATATGGACTGTGTGGGATAAGGATTTAATCTTTTTTTTCCATATAAGAAATTCCACTAAAACCATTCATTGAATATTCCATTTCCCCCACTAATCCGAAATGTTATTTTTATCATGCTATATATACCTAGATACGGACTCTCTTCTATTCTGAACTAGTACAACATAGTCCTAACAACCGTAGCTCCGCAGTTTCGAGTACGGCTCACATCGCTGGACTCAAACCCTTCCCACGTTCTCAAGTCCCCATCCTGCTGCCCTTCCTCCCCCTACTCTGTGGCACTCTCTCAAAACTCTTCTCCATTACGAGTTTCAGCACCCTGCAACTTTCCTATATTTCTATCCATACTTTCCTCCAGTCTCAAGGAGGCATTCATTCCCTCTATCCCTATCCCAAGGTTAACTTCACCTGAGTTCTCATTCCCAACTGCCCAAGACCTCATCAGTAACCATCCTTCTCTATTAATACTTCTATTTCTCTTCCTCCACTGGCTTCTTACCTCATTCAATAAACATATCCTGGTCTTCCCAATTTAAAAAACAAATACAAAAAGAGTTCCATCTACCGTGGCTTAATATCCATCCATTCACCCTAGCCCTATCCCTAACCTGTGTGCTTCCGCTCCACACCAATAATTCCTTGGATCTTTCCAGTAGTTTGTACCACTCTACTGTAACTGTTCTCTGCAACACCAACCGAACCAACAGTCTTCTCACACTTTTTGACCTTATTAACGCTCGGCAGAATTCACAACTCTTTTCTGGGCTCTCTTTTTTCCTCAGCTTCCAAAACCCGACAGCTCTGGGTCTCTTCCACCTCTCACTTGCTCCAATTTTTCACCCCGCTCATAAGCATGAACTTGTGTTTAAGAGCTCAGCCTCTCTTCTCCTCTTCTTTCACACTCTCTTTCTCTCTCTTCACAGAATCAAAGGCTTTGACTTAAAACAGAGCTAGATTTTATCCTGATGCTAACAGCTGTATGACCTAGGATAAATTATTTAAACTTTTTGAGCTTTGCTTTCTTTATTTGTATAATGGAGATAATACTTCTTTCAAAGGATTGTTGACGAGATCAAATAAGATCACATGTGCATAGCAGCTGGCTAGGCCCAATGGGCAATTAATCAACGTTGACTTCTCCTTTCCCATACGCAACTCCCAAAATTTGTCTCTGATCTCTCTGGAGTTTCAGTCCAAATCTTTAACCACCTGCCATATCTTTTCATGTGGATATCCCATCTTTGCTTCAAAACTCAATGAATAACTTTTTCTTCTGAAAAGAGGTGGAATAAAGAGCATTTTAAAAGCAGGCACCAGAATTCCTCTTAGGGAAAGCACTGTCTTTTAGGGGGGATATATACCTTAACAAACTGCTGAGAATGGAGAGCCACACACGGTTATGGGTGCTTTTGTTGTTCCTTGATGGAACCCAAAATGCTTTGTAATTTGTTTTTTGTCTGAGAGAGAAGAGTAGAGTCAGAAAAAGGAGAGGTAAGAAGGAGACATCCAGACAGAAAAAGGCTGGGGTTGGTGAGCTTAACAGCCAGTAAAACTCCCCAGCTGAAGTACAGTTTTAGGGTAACAATGCTTATTATCCCTTTGGGGTTGTTTGCATTTCTGTACTATAAACCCAACTCATCATCCCCCACAATCTTTAGTAAAATCTACACTTTGAATACATCATGTAAATGGAATTTTTTGTAGAAAAAAAAAAGAATGGACTGATGTCACATCTGTTGTAGGGCAAAGACAACAAGCTGGAGCCCATGAGTCAAAATGGTCATAATATTATACCCTAGAGAATCCACAGAAATCTTGGCGGGGCATTAGAATTCTCCATTCTACAATTTTAGGTAATTGCCGGGTTTCTGTCTAATTTGCTGAGATCTGAAGGCACAGTAAAGCCCTAGATGACATTTAGGATACTCTTTGTTTTGTTTTTGGTGACTGGCCAGGATAGAGATCCGAACCCTTGACCTTGGTGTTATAACACCATGCTCTACCCAACTGAGCTAATCAGCCAACCAGGACTCCCTTTAAAAGCAGTTCCTGCTCCAGATTCTCAATTTCTGTAAATGGTGCCTCATTTCTCTATTAACTCAGGCTAAAAACGTCATAGTCATCAAAGCCACAAAAACACTAAACATGTGCTTTGTGCAAAGCATCCTAGTCAATATCTCAGCCCTTTCTAAATTTGATTACAGTGGTTATCACATAATAGTTTCCTACCAAATCTGTATGCTTCCACTTTCTTTTTTGGTGGCTGGATGGAAAGGGGATCCGAAACTTTGACCTTGGTATTACCAGCACCACGCTCTAACCAGCCAAACCCTATACTTCCACTTCTTCCAACCATTCATACCTCTTTCTTAAGCAGAGATAGTCTTTTTAGATTAAAAGACCTAATCTAAATCTTTTAATTAATTTATTTTTAGAGATAAAAATACCATTTTGGTTCCTCTCCATTGTGGCTCCTACCCATCCTTTCAATTTCTGTCCCAACCAATTAATTCTATTCATTATCTTCTAAATCCAACAGGAATATTTCCAACCTTTAGGCCATTACTAATACTATTCTCTGCATTGGACTATTTAAGAGTTCTACAGCCTACCTTCAAAATCTACTTTCAATGACTGGCCAGTTACCTCAGTTGGTTAGAGCGTCATGTTATAACACCAAGGTCAAGGGTTTAGATCCCAGTACTGGCCAGCCACTGAAAATCAAAACAAACAAACAAAAATCTATCTTCAATGCTATTTGCTCCCAACCCACCCTTAGTGAGCAAGTTTTTCTCTTTATTTTACTCAAAAGGCTTAAATCTCTCTATACTGTTACTTTTAACAGCTTTACGTAGGTATAATATACATAGCATAAAATTCATCCATTGTACAATTCAATGATTTTGGTAACCATCCTCACAATCCAGTTGAAAACATTTCCATCACCCCAAAATGTTCTATCATGCCTGTTTACAATTAATTCTCACTCCCATACCCAGCCCTAGGCAAACACTGCTCTGCTAACTCTATAAACTTGCTTCCTCTAGCTATTTCACAGAAACACTTATGCAATGTATAGACTTGCATCTGGCTTCTTTCACTTAGCATAATGTTTTTAAAGTTAAATCATGTTGTGTGGTATGTATCAGTAGCTCACTCCTTTAAACTGCTGAATAGTATTTAATTGCATGGATATACTACATTTTGTTTACCCATTCACAGGCTGATGGACATTTGGATTATTTCCAGTCTTTTGCCCATTATGAGCAATGCAGCTTTGAACATCTGTGTACATGTCTTTGTGCGTATATATATTATTTCTTTTGCACAGATTCGTAGGAGTAGAATTGTTGGATCACCAGGTAAATTACATTTATTTATTTTTTCGTGCTGGCCGGTATAGGCATATGAACCCTTGACTTGGGTGTTATAACACCATTCTAACCAACTGAGCTAACAAGCCAGCCTGGTTTAACTTTTTTTTTTTTTTTTTTAAAGATGACCGGTAAGGGGATCTTAACCCTTGACTTGGTGTTGTCAGCACCACGCTCAGCCAGTGAGCGAACCGGCCATCCCTATATGGGATCCGAACCCGGGGCCTTGGTGTTATCAGCACCGCACTCTCCCGAGTGAGCCACGGGCCGGCCCCTGGTTTAACTTTTAAAGACACTGCCAAACTCTTCTCCAAAGTGGTTGTACCATTTTACATTCCCCTCAGCAATTCACAAGGATTTCAATCTCTGCATTCTCCTCAAAACTTGATATGGTCTGTCTGTCTTATTTTAGCTGTCCTAGTAGGTATGAAGTGGTATAAATGTATTTTCCTAATAACTACTGATGTCAAGCATCTTTATGTGTTTACTAGCCATTCCTGTACCTTCTTGTGTAAAATATCTATTCAGCTCCTTTGTCCATTTTTTTTTTTTTTTCTTTGTCTTTTGTCTTTTTTCCGTGTCCGGCAACGGATCGCAACCCTCAGTGTTGCCCCCGTACCGGACCGGGGACCGGCAACGGGATTGCAAGCCTCGG
>NW_007728729.1:39165-45572 GCF_000696425.1 Galeopterus variegatus | reverse complement strand
CATTCCTGTACCTTCTTGTGTAAAATATCTATTCAGCTCCTTTGTCCATTTTTTAATTGGGTTGTCTTTTTAATATTGAGTTGTGGGCCGGCCCGTGGCTCACTCGGGAGAGTGCGGTGCTGATAACACCAAGGCCCCGGGTTCGGATCCCATATAGGGATGGCCGGTTCGCTCACTGGCTGAGCGTGGTGCTGACAACACCAAGTCAAGGGTTAAGATCCCCTTGCCGGTCATCTTTTTAAAAAAAAAAAAAAAAAAAAAAATTGAGTTGTAAGAGTTCTTGATATATTCTGGACACAAATCCTTTATCTATGATTTGCAAATATTTTTTTTCAGAAGGTGGCTTGTCTTCTCATCTTCTCAATGTCTTTTGAAGCAGAAATGTTGTTAATTTTGAAGAAATCCAATTTATCATTTTTTGCTTTTATGGATTGTACTTATGGTATCATATCAAAGAATTCCTGCCCAATCCAAATCAAATATTTTCTTCTAGGGGTTTTACAGTTTTATCTTTTGCATTTAGGTCGATGATCCATTTTTTAAATAGCTCTATGGAGATATAATTTACATACAATTCATATTAAATATGTACACTATTTAAAGTGTATAATCCAATGGTTTTCAGTATATTTACAGAGTTGTGCAACCATTCACCACTAATTTTAGAATATTTCATTACCCCTAAAAGAAACCAATTAGCAGTCATTTCCCATCCTCCCTAGCCCCTGGCAGTCACTAATCTACTTTCTGTCTCTACGGATTTGCCTCTTCTGGATCCATGCGCTCAGTGATTTTGATGCCTATAACAAGAAGCAGGATAGAAACCCTAAAATCAACTTTGTAATTCATGATGTGGATCATAGAGGGAGTATTAACAACACAAGCTATTTGGTGGCTGTATCAGTCAAGATTCTGTAGAGTAACAGAACCAATAGGAAATATACATACAGTATAAAATTTATTTTGAGGAACTGGCACAGGTGATTGTGGGGGCTAATTTAGCTTTTTTTATGGTAGTAAATGTATTTTCTATGAATTTCAGAAACCTCCATTTTTTTTTTTTTTATATAGGGATGACCAGTAAGGGGATCTTAACCCTTGACTTGGTGTTGTCAGCACCACGCTCACCCAGTGAGCAAACCGGCCATCCCTATATAGGATCCGAACCCGTGGCCTTGGTGTTATCAGCACTGCACTCTCCCGAGTGAGCCACAGGCCGGCCCCAGAAACCTCCGTCATTTAAAAATATCAAACTATGACAACAAAACAATTCTTTCTTCTGTAAAAAGTTTCATTTTTTCAAAACTAAGTTCATGATTTCAAAACTAATACTGAAGCTCCTAAAAGCTAAGAGAAACTTTTATAATTATTTGACAGGCAAAGAATTATTACCCATGTTTTTATTTTGATTTTTAATTTTTTTGGCAGCTGGCCGGTATGAGTATCCAAACCCTTGATCTTGGTGTTATCAGCACCTCGCTCTACTCCACTGAGCTAACCCGCAGGCCCTTTATGACTCAGGATTTTAAAAACTGTTCTTGTCATAGGGCAGACCCATTTGACAAGGATATGTGTTCTCCAACACAACAAAAATTTGGAAAGTACCCTTGATAATGTAGATGGGCCTTACCCAATTAGTTGAAGGCTTGAAGGGCAAAAACCAAGGTTTAACCAGATTAGCTAGTCAGGACTCTGATTACCTGATTACCATTCTGAATTTTTTTTTTTTTTTTCATGGCAGCTGGCCGATAAGGGGATCTGAACCCTGGACCTTGGTGTTATCAGCACCATGCTCTACTCAACCGAGCTAATCAGACAGCCCACCATTCTGAATTTTTAAAAGAGGTTTACTTCTTAATACTTCAGCAAAAAGAATTATTCCTATCTTCCAATTTGCTCAAAAATGTATAGCAAAACAAAGTAGAGTCATGATGTACTGATTTATATGAATTAAATTGTCTTTACAGTATAGGTGACCCTCGAACAACACAGGTTTGAACTGTGCAGTTCCACTTATACATGGATTTATAAGAATATAGTACATAATACATATATAAAATATGTGTTGGGGCCAGCCCGGTGGCGCACTCGGTAGAGTGCGGCGCTTGGGAGTGCGGTGGCGCTCCCGCCAAGGGTTCAGATCCCATATAGAGACTGGTCCGCTCACTGGTTGAGCACGGTGTGGGCGCGACACCGAGGGTTGCGATCCCGTTACCGGTCACGAAAAAAGACAAAAAGGAAGAAAAATATATATATATATGTGTTAATCAACTGTTTATGTTATTGGTAAAGCCTCTGGTCAAAAGCAGGCCATTAATAGTTAAGTGTTTGGGGAGTCAAAAAGTTATACATAGGGCTGGCCCGTGGCTCACTCGGTAGAGTGCGGTGCTGATAACACCAAGGCCATGGGTTCGGATCCTATACAGGGATGGCCGGTTTGCTCACTGGCTGAGCGTGGTGCTGACGGCACCAAGCCAAGGGTTGAGATCCCCTTACCCCGGTCATCTTTTTAAAAAAAAAAAAAAAAAAAAAAGTTATACACAGATTCTTGACTGAACCAGGAAGTCAGTGCCCCTGACCCCCACATTGTCCAAGGGTCAGCTGTATATCTATTTCTTCCTGGATAGAGAAAACAGCCTAATGACTTTTATCAATATGGATACTTCTGTCTAAAAATTGGCATGTATGCATAAAAACAACCACCTCAGCAAAGCCATACCTCTGTTAAACAAATGATCATGGGTTTTTAAAAAAGCAAAGATCTTAGGCAAGGATTAAAGGCATGTATGGCCTCTAACGCAAAAATTACAAAGGCACAACCAAATGCAAAATAGTACTATAAATTGCTTTCTATGCTAATGGAGAAATACTATACAGAAGTTAACTCCTGCCATACCTTCTGTTACTTAAATGATTAATATTCATGCATTTATTAACAAAGCTAAAAATCACCTAAGAACATTTGTGTAACATTATTCATTGCTACATTATTTGCAATAGTAAAATATTGGGAAAAAAACAAATCTTCATCCATAGGAGACTGTGAAAAAATGATAGTACATGCATAGAGAGGAATATTATACAGTTGTTCAGAAAAGAACCCAATCGACACTGAGGGTTGCGATCCGTTGCTGGACACGAAAAAAGACAAAAAGGAAAAAAAAAGAACCCAAAACCTCTCAAATATGTTAACAGTAGAAAAAGAGCTCCAATATCCCTGAAAGTGAAAAGAACAAGGTGTAGAACAGTATAAATGGCATGCTATGCTTGTATTGCTTGTATTTACACAGGAAATTAACAGAATTCCAAAGAAACCAAAAGTGGTACACAGGGATGGGAGGTGTACAGGGAGGAAGAGGAACTGGGTAGATGCACAACAGCAGTGAGAACAACACTTTCACTGTATGTCTTTTCATTCTTTTAAACCTCAAACCATGTGACTAGATTATTTATTCAAAAAATAAATAATTCTAAATAATTTAGGCTATTTAATTTCCACTTACCTCTATTATAAAAAGAAAAAGCTACAAACTCAAGTCCCAACATGAAATCAGATGTTCTCAATGACTTTTAAATATTTCAAGCTCAATGTGCATACAAAAATGTTCCATTAAAATTACAAAAAAGGGGGCCGGCCCGTGGCTCACTCGGGAGAGTGCGGTGCTGATAACACCAAGGCCCCGGGTTCGGATCCCATATAGGGATGGCCGGTTCGCTCACTGGCTGGGCGTGGTGCTGACAGCATCAAGTCAAGGGTTAAGATCCCCTTACCGGTCATCTTTAAAAAAAAAAAAAAAAATTACAAAAAAGAAAAAAAAAAAGGAATTTCTGCTGGGCACTGTGACCATCATTACAGGGACAGATGACAGTGTTTCTTTCTGAAACAACTGTTCCACAGGCAGTACTTTTTTAGTGACTTTCCAATGAGCCAAAGGGTGGTCACAGCTTAGCACCTAGCCTACAAGGTATGTTCCAACAGTAACCTGGAGAAAGCTGACTCTGCTATTTGCTTTGTTCCACTATCAGTATTCAGGATAAGGAGACTTCTTAAAATCAACCCAGTCTGATTCCTCAGCAGGGACAGGCCTATGAGTTTTGATTCAGTTCTGACACAGAATGTCCTCCATTGCACAAATCATCAAGGACAAGTTCAAAATCCAATTCCCTGTGAATGGCCTAGAGGCAGATGGTATAAGAAGAAGAGCACTAATTTGCTGATCATACCAGTTCATTTCTATGGGTCTCCATCCTTACCGATGAAATGAATGGGTCTGGACCAAATTCTCTTGAAGGTTCCATTCAGGTCTAAAATACTGTAATCCTGTAAAAAGCCAGGTTAATTTATTAAGATCAGATGAAGGGTGGGAGATGCCTCTAGTCCAGAGCATATAGGAAAGCTCAAGTACACAATGGTTTGTTGATTGGGATGTAGATGTTCTGATACCTATTTTTGCTGTTTCACCTTCAACAAATAACTTGGTCCACCTGCTGTAAAGATTTTTCTCATACATAACTTCCGATGGCTGGCTCAGTTAGCTAGAGTGCAGTGTTATCATACCAAAGTCAAAGAGTCCAAATCTCAGTATGGGCCAGTCACCCAAAAAATTTTTAAAAATGAGTTACAATTAGGTAAAACTTTTTAAAGATTGGTAGAGCGAACGAGATTATTTAGGACTGTAAGTATTGAATGTGTTAGTTAAGAAAAGTTTTAGTTTGATCCATTATCCTTTTATTATCACCATCCAAGATTCATACTTGTACTAAAACCCTTTGAAGAACAGCCTTTCAGAGATTTACCTATGTTAATTCCCATATATGAAGGAGGGGTGAATACCTTCCTTAAGCAGCAAACTCTACTGAAAACTCCAAGCTCAGCAAAACATGCTCCACATTCTGATCAATAAAAGCCAAGTGATGTAGGGGGAAAAAACCCACAAATACTGCTGCATAATTTCGTCTATTAAAAAACAAAATGCATGCCTTCTTTAGGGCTGATTTCATATACTAATAATTGGCCAGAGCTTTATTAAAATACTAATGATCCACAACTTTATCTTAGACCTTTCTAAAATAGCTCTGAATCATATTCATCCTTGCAAGAATTCATTCTTTGGCACAAAAGCAGTGAGAAGCACAGCTCTGACAGACACTCTGCAGGGATCCAGGTTCATTGTCTGGCCCCTGCTTTCACCTGGCAGGAACTGGACACACTGCTGAGAAACCAGCTCATCTCATTAGCATGTCTTTATTCTACCAAAAAGAGAATGGCTCCGCTCCAATTCTAACACCTCACTCCAAGATCACCAAAATCCCCATCAGGTCTCAAGCCAAAGAGAAGACAGTAGCCATCAGTCCCCAGAAGACTTGAGAATGGCAATTAAAAATAAAGAGAGGATAGCTAGGTCATATGTACCAGCAATTCAAATTGGCTGGTGCTCAATCAACTGAATTACTTTCTCGTGATTCTCTCCCCTTAACTGTCAAAATCCTCCTCCACCTCCAGTGTTGACGCCACAACCCAGAGGCTGGAGACACTTATCTTTTTAAATGAAGGAATAATTCTGAAAACAAACATAATACTTCTACACATCTTAAATACCTCTGCCCTGTCCCAGAGCTATCCCCATTCCACAAACCAGGCTTGCCGCTACTCTGCCAAAGGGACAATCCAAGTGACTCTGATACTCAGATTCCCAAATATATTCCCAATATAAAACACTTTTTTCCCTTCCTTTTGCCTCTGGAAAAGCACCAGCACTGTAAACTTATGTTCGGCCTCCATCCTCCAGCAGGCAATGGAAGCTCTTCCATGAGAAGCCTAATTCTAACCTTTTCAGGGGCCTGGATGCGGCAGCCCAGGGACAGCACCTGGCACAGGTGCCTGTCACGGATGCCAAGACCGCCTCCTCTAAGTCCTCAGCCCCTGCGAGGCGAGCGGGCTCTGCGACCTCGCCTGCGACGCTGGCAGCCCCGCTCCCAGAAGCCGCAGTCCCCGCCGGACGCACGTCCCTGTAACAGGGCAGATTACAATGGAGGCTGCTCACGTCCTCGGTGGAGGGGCTCGGTGACCTCGGTGACCCCGCCAGAGCCCTAAAGCAGCCCCCTCCGCTAATTGGCCTGGGGCGGCGGGAGAACTCGGCCTCCTCGAAGACCTCCCACGTTCCAAGATCGCGTCGGGGCGACCGCGGCCACTGGGTCCCCGCGGACCCCCGCTCGGCAGCAACCCGACCCGGAGCCCCCACTTCTCTCCCTCCTGCGTCCCCCCAGCCCGCGGCCCAGCCCGGCCCTCACCGGACTTGGGCGGGTAGCGGTACACGGAATTGGACGGGATGTCCACCTCCTCCACGCCCGCGTGCTGCCGGCTCGTCAGGGCCCCCATGGCCGCAGCGGCCGCGGCGCCCGGCCCG
>NW_007728729.1:32812-38533 GCF_000696425.1 Galeopterus variegatus | reverse complement strand
AGGGGGCGGGGCCGGCCGGCGCTGGACCGCGCCCACAGCGAGGCGCGGGGCTGCGGGGGGGCTGCGCCTGGCGGAGGAGGCGCTGGCCCCTCCGTTCCTGTTTATCCCGGCTCGGATTACCGCGCAGAGAGCTGCCTCCTCCCGCCGGCCATTGTCCCAGACATCCGAAAGCGTGGCCCCCCGCCCTGGTAGCTTCCCGGCCGGAGGAAGCCCTCCTCAGCCCCACCTCCTCACTTCTGCAAACGTCAGCCGTCAGAAACTCGCAGAGGGGGCGAGAGGAGGGGCGCCCCGCGGCCCCCTGAGTCGGAGCAGGTCGGGGAGGCTCAGGAGGTGTGCAGAGCCCGAAACCCAGGTGCTGTGCTAAGCCCATCTCCCAGGGGTCGGTAAGACTAACTAGTTAATGCTGGTGACTGACTGGCCGGGATGTCGCCATCCCTCTCAAGTAGGTCTTTTCAAAGCGCTCCGATCTCTATACATGCTGTTTATGGCTCCTTCGGACAGCTCATGTAGCCCTAAAGTCAGGAGAGCCTCAACCCGAGATAAGATCAAGACATTCAACCCCTGCCTGACCTGGGAAACTGTACCCTGGAAACTTTGGAAAGGCCTCCATGCCAAGAGTCAACGCAGAGGAAAGGAAATCGGGCCAGGCTGAGCCGGGGTCTGCTCTTGATAAAAACACACAATACAGTGGGAAGCTTGGGCAGGTGGAAGACGTCATTCCAAAGCTTAATTACAGACATTTGTGTTTTTAACCTTTTATTTTATTTGTGGATCTGGTAGTTTTTTCCTGAGAGGGTGGACTGATCAGCAAAAATCTCAACTGCTGGAACATGACTTCGACAACTTTTCAACAACGTTCAAAGTACGGTTTGGGGTGTCCAGTTCCCTTGATTAGGTTTGTAAAGCTATTTTATAGAGTCTCTTTCCTGATTATATTTTGCATTTTTCATCACCCCCTTTTCAGCCATAACCAACAGAGCTGGTGCTAAATGTGTCTTTGTGCAATTGCCTTGGTTTTCTCCGTGGTCCCCTTCTCTGTCATTTATACTGACTGATGCTGAGGAGGGCCTGAGCTGCAGGGCAAGTCCCTGACCCCGGCACCCTTTCCCAAGCACTAGGGCTCCCTGACAGAGCTCAGAGCTCTCCTCCAGCTTCTGGCCCTAACCACTAGAAGGCCCCAGACACACCTTTGGGAGGGGACTGGTATCCTCCTCAGTACTCCTTGCACCACACACAGGTCCCACCTTGTAATTGCTGGGTAAAGGTAAAATAGAAGTCATGAAGAATCCTGAACCACCTCAAAATAGAAGGCCTTCAGAATGTCACAGAATAAAATATTGCCTTACAATCTTGGGCTCTGTTCAGAAGCCTTTGTTCTTCCTGCCCTGGGCATTTTGTAAAGGGGTCATCCCTCCCCTTTATGGGTTTATCTGCATGTGAGACTTTTCTTAGCCAGGGCCTAAGGCAGGGATGCAACTCTGGCAGCTCAGTTCTTTTTTTTTTTTTTTTTTTTTTTAAAAGATGACCAGTAAGGGGATCTTAACCCTTGACTTGGTGTTGTCAGCACCACGCTCAGCCAGTGAGCGAACCGGCCATCCCTATGTGGGATCCGAACCCGGGGCCTTGGTGTTATCAGCACCGCACTGTACCGAGTGAGCCACGGGCCGGCCCAGTGGCAGCTCAGTTCTTTTTTTTTTTTTTTAAAAAATGCCCAGTAAGGGGATCTTAACCCTTGACTTGGTGTTGTCAGCACCACGCTCAGCCAGTGAGCGAACCGGCCATCCCTATGTGGGATCCGAACCCGGGGCCTTGGTGTTATCAGCACCGCACTCTACCGAGTGAGCCACGGGCCGGCCCAGTGGCAGCTCAGTTCTGTTGCTTACAAGGTATCTGTCCTGGTCCCATCTTGGCCTGCTCTGAGCCTGGGAAGTGGGTTCAGTCTCCATTCTGGATAACACTCCCCAAACCTAGAATTGGTAATTCCCTCCATGAAGGAGTTGTGAGTCCAGTGCTTGGAACCGTAAAGAAAAACCAGGCACTCCACAGTGATATTTATGGAAATTTACTGAACACTGTTTATGCACCAGGCCCTGTTTTAGACAGTTTACACATATTAAAGGATTCAACAGTAACCCTCACAATAACTCTACGAAGTACATGCTATTAACACCCCCATTTTACAGTTGAAGAAACTGAGGCAGAGAAAAAGCACTGGACTTTGAGTTTGACAAATCAAGACCCTAAGTAGTTGTGTAACTTTGGACTAAGCCCTTAGAATCTGCATCTCAGTTTATTCACTTGAAAATAGCCCAGCCTTACTGGCTTAGTCCAAAGTGAATCAAGACTCGTTTTGAAAAGAAGTGATGACCACAGGGCTGGCTGGTTAACTCAGCTGGTTAGAGCATGTTGCCGATAACAGCAATGCCTAGGGTCTGATCCCTGTGCTGGCCAGAAGCTTAAAAAAAAAATAGAAAAAAAGAAAGAAAGAAAGAAAAGAAAGTGACACGAGCAGTAATGATCAAAGAGACTGTCTGTGGGACCGGCCCCGTGGCTCACTCGGGAGAGTGCGGCGCTGGTAGCACTGAGGCCCCGGGTTCAGATCCTATATAGGGATGGCCAGTGCGGTCACTGGCTGAGCGTGGTGCAGAGCACACTGTGCCAAGGGTTGCAATCCCCTTACCCATCAAAAAAAAAGAGAGAGAGACTTTTTGTGAATTAATTTAGAGTCCCGCAGTCTACAAAGTATTCACATAGGGTTACAGTTTGCGAAAGAGAACCTCAGCCAGTGCCCAGGGCAAAGGCTAGAATAAGCAGCTATGCCCTTGGAGCAGTCACCCCTTGAGAAGCCGAATCCCGCATTCCTCTCCGGTCTTTCCTTGGCTCCCTTGCCAGAGATCAGAGCCAGGGAGAGTGCCAAGAGAGAAGATGGCACAGAGAAGAGGAAAAATCCAGAAGTGACTGCCATCAAGAGAGCCATAAAAATGCTTTTAACTTGAAAAATGGCCTGGGGAGGGGTGGCACAGTGCGCATGGGGAAATCACACACGAATGCCATGTGTCCTTTGGTGTAAATAGCTTCACGGCATCCTATCCATTTCCGCACTGTGGATGCATTCCTAGAAGAATCCCAGCAAAGAACTCGGCATTCAAGGGTCTCGGGGGTTTCCTCTACACATCTGTGCAAGGCAGGGTGGTAGAAGCCAAGTATTTTATTGGGTTCAAGCTCCTCTTCTCAATCTTGGGTCTAAGGGAGAAAGGAGAAGGCACAGGGACAAGTAGTTTTCAGGTCAGGTAATCCCTTTGAGCTTTGAATTTTGTTCATTCAGGTTGTCCTGGATTTAGCCCAGATGTGCATTTTCCACACTTGTAGTGCATGCATTTATTTCAGCCTGTAACAGGGAGTGAGAGAGCCTGCAGGCGAAAGCTGCTGCCTTGCAGAACACCATTCCCTAGGTGGCAGGGCAGGGAAGGCCAGCTGATGCCTCGGGTGACCTAAAGAAACTGAGACAGGCCCCTGCACAGACACAGGAAAATTAGAGTCCTGACTTCTTCTGAATAACTGCGGGGTCTCTCCAAAAGATAAGACCCAATCAGCAACACAAAAGGGCCATGAGCCCTCTCTCAGTCCTCAGCCTGTGGCTTCAGTGGATTAAAACCAAAACCACCAGCAGAGAATTTCACATCCTGCTCGGGATCAGCAGGCTAAGCTAATGCCAACAGAAGAGTCTGATTCTAAATGCTTCGGAACCCTGCAATTGGTTTCTTTGGCAACCTAAGGCTCTCTGTTGAGGAAAATAACCTTATCCATGAGGAAGTCAGCAGTCGGGCTTTCATATTTCACTTCTTGCCAAGAGTGAATTCTTCATTGTTAATTTCATGCTCAGCTGTGAGTCACTAACAAAGGAGAGCTGTTCAAATGGCTGCAAACTTCAGTTGAGTTTGTAGCTTTTTAATCTGCACTTCAAGTTAAGGCCAAAATGAAAGACAATGTTTATACTGCCCTGCATGGGGGAGGCTGAGTGAGGCACCCGGGGTGTAAATTTTAAGACCCCACTCTCAGTGTCACACGAGTGCCTCACCTGCCTTCCCCCGCTGCCCAGGCATCTGACATTTGGAGAAATGAGGGTCCTGAGACATTTCTCCTGTTCTGGGACCAGTTTAAAGGAATTAGGGGAGTCCGTTCTATTTTGCTTTACTCACAGATCTTCACTCTCCAATACCAGATCATGTAAGCTCATTTCTGTGTGTGTACTTCTTCTTCTTCTTTTTTTTTTTTTTAAAAGATGACCGGTAAGGGGATCTTAACACTTGGCTTGGTGTTGTCAGCACCACGCTCACCCAGTGAGCGAACCGGCCATCCCTATGTGGGATCCGAACCCGGGGCCTTGGTGTTATCAGCACCGCACTCTCCCGAGTTAGCCACAGGCCGGCCCTCTGTGTGTGTACTTCTGCCTTCACTTACCTCATCACTGGCGCTGCCCTTCTTTTGGTTTTGAGCTCACCCCACCTGGGGCTGCACATTCTGCATGGTCAAGTCAGTGTGCAAAGAATGTGCCGCGAGTATTTCAGCCCAGTATCAACTCAGCTGCCCATCCCACCCCTGCCTTCTCCGGGAAACAGACTGAGCAGGTACAAAGCCCAGCATCTGTCTCTTGCTACCCAGAGAAAGCAGACTGTGGAAGAGGCAGCATGATGACAGCCCCAAACCTTTCTTTAACAAAACAAATACTCAACTGCAGTTACTTAGAAGATCAAAGGAAGAAAATGAGAACAAATTCTCTTCCTGCTCCCAGGGTTTCTTGAAAATGCCTGTCCTGGCTGGATCAGCAGATTTTAAAGGAACCTTGAAGGTGCAGCCCCTTCACCGATCAGGTGAGGCAGCTGCAGCGTGGGCAGGCAAAGGGACTTGCCAAGGCCATACAAGTGGCAGTGATGGCTCAGAGCCCAGGGATCCCCAACTCTCTCTGTACTATGGGAAGCCAGTGCTGCTGGTTTGTTTTTTTTTTTTTCTCTCTCTCTCTTTTTTTTTGGCAGGGTGAGCTGTACTCCTAGAGCTGACGTAAGAGGCTGAACTGACTCAAGGAAAAAGCTCAGAAAAGCAATACAAGTGCATAGGTGTGTTCAGCGGTTGAGATTACAGTGCCAGCAAGGAGTGGCCAGTTAGCTCAGTTGGTTAGTGTGCAGCCTTATAACACCAGAGTCATGGGTTCAGATCCCCGTATCAGCCAGCCGCCACAAAAACAGTTAACAACAAGCAATAAGCTGCCCTCGCGTGAAAGTGATCCATCACTGTGCTCAGACTGGAATGAGAAAACCACAGAGCTTCTCTCAGCTGAAGACTCCCTTCACCCTCCCTCTATTTCTCTGAAACTAGAGCTCAAATCAGGACTGCAGAACATGAACCAATCACCCCGTCACATAACTTCTCCCAGGCACAGGGACCAAAGGGCAGACGAGAGAAAAGAGAAATGAGAGTGGCCACTGAGGGTTAGGGGATCAGATTCTTAGCAAGTGGTTTTAAGCATCATGTGCACACGAATACTTTATCTCAGCAAGAGTCCGAGTGCAGACTGAAGTCCACTACAGGCCGGCGATTCGTTTACAATGGTATGTTTATTCCTGAGCTAACTGCTTGTTTATTTAAGCGATAACTACTATCCAATTAGAACACTTCAAAGACAATGTGTGGAGCCTGACAAAGTCATAAATAGAGATGCTATTC
>NW_007728729.1:22951-32802 GCF_000696425.1 Galeopterus variegatus | reverse complement strand
GTAAGGGGATCTTAACCCTTGACTTGGTGTTGTCAGCACCACGCTCAGCCAGTGAGCGAACCGGCCATCCCTATGTGGGATCCGAACCCGGGACCTTGGTGTTATCAGCACCGCACTCTACCGAGTGAGCCACGGGCCGGCCCAGTGGCAGCTCAGTTCTGTTGCTTACAAGGTATCTGTCCTGGTCCCATCTTGGCCTGCTCTGAGCCTGGGAAGTGGGTTCAGTCTCCATTCTGGATAACACTCCCCAAACCTAGAATTGGTAATTCCCTCCATGAAGGAGTTGTGAGTCCAGTGCTTGGAACCGTAAAGAAAAACCAGGCACTCCACAGTGATATTTATGGAAATTTACTGAACACTGTTTATGCACCAGGCCCTGTTTTAGACAGTTTACACATATTAAAGGATTCAACAGTAACCCTCACAATAACTCTACGAAGTACATGCTATTAACACCCCCATTTTACAGTTGAAGAAACTGAGGCAGAGAAAAAGCACTGGACTTTGAGTTTGACAAATCAAGACCCTAAGTAGTTGTGTAACTTTGGACTAAGCCCTTAGAATCTGCATCTCAGTTTATTCACTTGAAAATAGCCCAGCCTTACTGGCTTAGTCCAAAGTGAATCAAGACTCGTTTTGAAAAGAAGTGATGACCACAGGGCTGGCTGGTTAACTCAGCTGGTTAGAGCATGTTGCCGATAACAGCAATGCCTAGGGTCTGATCCCTGTGCTGGCCAGAAGCTTAAAAAAAAAATAGAAAAAAAGAAAGAAAGAAAGAAAAGAAAGTGACACGAGCAGTAATGATCAAAGAGACCTATCCATTTCCGCACTGTGGATGCATTCCTAGAAGAATCCCAGCAAAGAACTTGGCATTCAAGGGTCTCGGGGGTTGCCTCTACACATCTGTGCAAGGCAGGGTGGTAGAAGCCAAGTATTTTATTGGGTTCAAGCTCCTCTTCTCAATCTTGGGTCTAAGGGAGAAAGGAGAAGGCACAGGGACAAGTAGTTTTCAGGTCAGGTAATCCCTTTGAGCTTTGAATTTTGTTCATTCAGGTTGTCCTGGATTTAGCCCAGATGTGCATTTTCCACACTTGTAGTGCATGCATTTATTTCAGCCTGTAACAGGGAGTGAGAGAGCCTGCAGGCGAAAGCTGCTGCCTTGCAGAACACCATTCCCTAGGTGGCAGGGCAGGGAAGGCCAGCTGATGCCTCGGGTGACCTAAAGAAACTGAGACAGGCCCCTGCACAGACACAGGAAAATTAGAGTCCTGACTTCTTCTGAATAACTGCGGGGTCTCTCCAAAAGATAAGACCCAATCAGCAACACAAAAGGGCCATGAGCCCTCTCTCAGTCCTCAGCCTGTGGCTTCAGTGGATTAAAACCAAAACCACCAGCAGAGAATTTCACATCCTGCTCGGGATCAGCAGGCTAAGCTAATGCCAACAGAAGAGTCTGATTCTAAATGCTTCGGAACCCTGCAATTGGTTTCTTTGGCAACCTAAGGCTCTCTGTTGAGGAAAATAACCTTATCCATGAGGAAGTCAGCAGTCGGGCTTTCATATTTCACTTCTTGCCAAGAGTGAATTCTTCATTGTTAATTTCATGCTCAGCTGTGAGTCACTAACAAAGGAGAGCTGTTCAAATGGCTGCAAACTTCAGTTGAGTTTGTAGCTTTTTAATCTGCACTTCAAGTTAAGGCCAAAATGAAAGACAATGTTTATACTGCCCTGCATGGGGGAGGCTGAGTGAGGCACCCGGGGTGTAAATTTTAAGACCCCACTCTCAGTGTCACACGAGTGCCTCACCTGCCTTCCCCCGCTGCCCAGGCATCTGACATTTGGAGAAATGAGGGTCCTGAGACATTTCTCCTGTTCTGGGACCAGTTTAAAGGAATTAGGGGAGTCCGTTCTATTTTGCTTTACTCACAGATCTTCACTCTCCAATACCAGATCATGTAAGCTCATTTCTGTGTGTGTACTTCTGCCTTCACTTACCTCATCACTGGCGCTGCCCTTCTTTTGGTTTTGAGCTCACCCCACCTGGGGCTGCACATTCTGCATGGTCAAGTCAGTGTGCAAAGAATGTGCCGCGAGTATTTCAGCCCAGTATCAACTCAGCTGCCCATCCCACCCCTGCCTTCTCCGGGAAACAGACTGAGCAGGTACAAAGCCCAGCATCTGTCTCTTGCTACCCAGAGAAAGCAGACTGTGGAAGAGGCAGCATGATGACAGCCCCAAACCTTTCTTTAACAAAACAAATACTCAACTGCGGTTACTTAGAAGATCAAAGGAAGAAAATGAGAACAAATTCTCTTCCTGCTCCCAGGGTTTCTTGAAAATGCCTGTCCTGGCTGGATCAGCAGATTTTAAAGGAACCTTGAAGGTGCAGCCCCTTCACCGATCAGGTGAGGCAGCTGCAGCGTGGGCAGGCAAAGGGACTTGCCAAGGCCATACAAGTGGCAGTGATGGCTCAGAGCCCAGGGATCCCCAACTCTCTCTGTACTATGGGAAGCCAGTGCTGCTGGTTTGTTTTTTTTTTCTCTCTCTCTCTCTTTTTTTTTTGGCAAGGTGAGCTGTACTCCTAGAGCTGACGTAAGAGGCTGAACTGACTCAAGGAAAAAGCTCAGAAAAGCAATACAAGTGCATAGGTGTGTTCAGCGGTTGAGATTACAGTGCCAGCAAGGAGTGGCCAGTTAGCTCAGTTGGTTAGTGTGCAGCCTTATAACACCAGAGTCATGGGTTCAGATCCCCGTATCAGCCAGCCGCCACAAAAACAGTTAACAACAAGCAATAAGCTGCCCTCGCGTGAAAGTGATCCATCACTGTGCTCAGACTGGAATGAGAAAACCACAGAGCTTCTCTCAGCTGAAGACTCCCTTCACCCTCCCTCTATTTCTCTGAAACTAGAGCTCAAATCAGGACTGCAGAACATGAACCAATCACCCCGTCACATAACTTCTCCCAGGCACAGGGACCAAAGGGAAGACGAGAGAAAAGAGAAATGAGAGTGGCCACTGAGGGTTAGGGGATCAGATTCTTAGCAAGTGGTTTTAAGCATCATGTGCACACGAATACTTTATCTCAGCAAGAGTCCGAGTGCAGACTGAAGTCCACTACAGGCCAGCGATTCGTTTACAATGGTATGTTTATTCCTGAGCTAACTGCTTGTTTATTTAAGCGATAACTACTATCCGATTAGAACACTTCAAAGACAATGTGTGGAGCCTGACAAAGTCATAAATAGAGATGCTATTCACTGTTGTGGTTCTTGCAGCAAACTATTGGAAGCCTGAGATCTCTTTTATGCACTACGAGATGCGTATTCATTATATTGCTTAGTTGCATAGGTATCTTTTATATCACAAGTTGAAATCTGTGTACGAAACGAGATCTGGCAATTTCATTAGCTTCCTCTCTAGTTTTCCTACCTATTGGCCTTCTTCCCTCCTCCCACCCCTTCTAAAAACTATTCTCAGGTTAACTTTAACAGGACGCAACTGTCACCATGGTATTCCCTTTCCCATATACCTTCAGTGGCTGCCTATTACCTTACTGAAGACAGACGCTTCATCCCTGAGCCCTATCCCTCCTCTGCTACTTAATAAAAACACTGCTTTAGCTACCGCCACCTCCCCAGGGCCCCACCTGGGTCCTGAGATATGGAGCCGGGGGAAGCTGAACCCAGCTGCAACCAGGTAGAGAGCACACCAAAAACACCGTTTTCACTCGGGTAGCCCACTATAGCCCCTGCAATTGCCATGGCTGCCACAAAGGCAGCTGGTCTCTATCGTACCAGTCTCAGCCACCATGCAGATGGCACGCCAGACTCTCAACTGCATTGACACAAGGAGAGGCACCAGCAGAGACCAAAAAAAAAAAAAGAGGTCCTCTCTCTCCCAAAAAAAAAAAAAAAAAAAAAAAAGAGGTCCTCTCTCTCCACACAAAGCACACTCCAGAGTAATAGAAGAAGCATTTGATTTACAGTAATAGGGGAGGACTTGATCACACCTGTCTCAGTCCTGGACAGATCATCTAGGCAACAAACCAAGAGAGGAACAGTTAATCTATCAGACGGAGAGAACAAATCTATGGTTATTAAAGGAGGGAGGGAGGAAGAGGAAGGGGGAAGGGGAGGGGGACAGGGAAGGGGAGAGATTAGATAAGGGTCGTAAAGAATAAGTATGGTTTGTAACAATGAATATGGTAATAAAAAAAATAAAAAATAAAAAACCCTGCTTGCACCCCGAACACAGCTTATCACTCCTGCTCAGGCTTTTGCTCACAAAAAACCCTTCCACATGTGCCTCTTCCATTCCTGTCTGCCAAGGTGAATCCCACTCAGCTAGAATCCTACCTCTTCCATGAAGCTGCCTCTGAGAACTACAGTCCACAGGTGGCTCTTCTTTCTAAAAAGTCCTATTACAGGAATTATTTTCTGTATAACTCATTTGACACTTATATGCAGGATGACCCCAGCCTCCAAAGGCAAAAGGCATGTATAAGGTCTGGGATCAAACAGAACAAGGTTCAAAATCCAGCTCTTCTGTTATTGGCTGTGTGTCAAATTATTTTCTGTATAACTCATTTGACACTTATATGCAGGATGACCCCAGCCTCCAAAGGCAACAGGCATGTATAAGGTCTGGGATCAAACAGAACAAGGTTCAAAATCCAGCTCTTCTGTTATTGGCTGTGTGTCAAGGAAAGTTCGCCAACCTCTCTGAGCCTTAGTTTCCTCAGCTATAAATGAACGTGAGAACAGCAAAGGGCTGTTTGAACATTAAGTTAGACAAAGTATGTGAAGCCCTAGCACAGTTCCTGGTACACAACAGGTGCTCAATAAATGCTAACTTTTTTAATTAAAAAAAAATCTTTACAAAGTAGTTGGATGCCAAAAAATAATTTTTAAGTCAGAGTTTCAGGATTTCAGAGCCAGGGTGTGTGTTTGAGACCTACCTCTTTTGTGCAGATAATGAAACAGATCCATGCCCCACTGGCTGGAGGCAGAGCCCAAGGGTTTGGATTTCCTGAGACATCATCTTTCTGTGCCTGCTGGGACTCAAATGCCAGGAACATATCTCCCCTATCACATGTGTGGTTGCTATTAAAGTGCCAGAGAAAAGGACACCTGGCCCCTTCCTTCTCGCAGAAGTACTGCAGCCCAGGTCACTGCACTGGAAGCAAATAGGACCCCTAATTGGCCCTCTCGCCCTTCGGTCTGGATCAGCCATCTGTGGCCTGGGGTGGGGAGAGGAGTGCTTGTGAGTCAGAGGTCGTCAGCCATTGTTAATTGCTCAGCTTATGTGTCATTTGCTAACTAAAGAGAAAGTTCACTGAGTTGAGGCCTGCTCTCCAGAGCTGATTGTTCGGGAATTTTGCCAGCCAGTTGTTAAACTGTTGGTAGCTTGAAATTGGCTGTAATAGGAGAATTTACACCACAGAAACCATCAAATGCTGTCAGCCAGGCCTTCCTCCCTCTCCCCAGTGCCAGTTTACCAGCGCAGCCCTGGTTTTATGTCTCTTCTAATCCCCCAGAAGGGCTGGGCGCATTGCTTCCATATCCTAAGTGCTCACGAAATGAAAGACTATTTAGACATGCATTAAGAATAGTCATTTTTGAGCAATGACTCAGTCCAAGCACTTTTGAATGCATTATCTCACTTAATCTTCAAAACAACGCTGAGATAAGTACTGTTATCATTCCCATTTCCCAGATGAGGAAACTGAAACTCACCTAAGCACAGGGAGCAAAATTCATCCAAGTCCAAAGCCCCAGGTCTTACCCACAAATTGCCTGTCCTACCAGCTTCCACGGGGAAAGCCCGTCCGGGTGTGTGGCCTGTGGCCACCAAGCCAGCAGCACGGTTCTCTCTGGAGTGGTGCCAGTGATGCAGGGCATGGGCCTGGGGACTTCATTGTTGCCATGGCACCACCCCTGCCTTCACCTGACCCCTCCATGTTTAATCTTTCTTCCTCATCCTACCTATCCCTTCCATATTATCTCCTTGTCTGTATGAGGGCCATTTGCTCAAGAAGCCCTGGGAACCTCCATCTCCTCTTGTCTATGGAAGTCCTTTATGGCCTTAAACTTGTCTCCAAGAGCTCTGGCAGATGAGTAACCTGCCTTCCTATGAGTGCCGCTGTGAACCCCGTGCTCTCATGTAACTGCCTGCCTTCAGGACCGCCTCGTTGCTCAATTTCTTCTGATGACTGAGCTCCATACACAATCTGGTCAGCGGGTCAGCTCTGGTCTGGAAGCTCCCCGAGGGCAGAACACAGGATTTTTCTCTGACTGCTCCTAGGCCCCAGGGTGTGTTAGGAATGGGAGAGCATGGCACGGATGTTGTGGGTGACAAGGCACTTGCTGGTGGTTTCCCAGCGCTGTTGTGTACAACCCAGTGCTCTTGTGTTCAATGAATACTTCCTTCCTCTTTATGCAGAACACTGGCCCTGTGTTTATTAACAGCAATTTGTGCTTGGTCAAGAATGATCAGTGTGGCTTGGGTACTTGGGGTCAGGAAATAGCACTCATCTGTCACTTGCCCTGGACATGCTGTGTTCCTGAAGGAGAAGAGGATCTAGCACCACAAAAAATAAGCAAACTCTGCCCTTCCAGGACCTCTCTCTCTCTCTCTCTTTCTCTCTCTCATTTTTTTTTTTTTCACTATACCCGGGCTTCCTGTGTTCCTGAAAATTTCTGAAACCTCAAGCATTATCTCATCAGAAACTTCTAGTCTTCTTTTCACGTTTCTCTTCTTTCTGCTGGGTCCTGGTAAATTTAAATTCTTTCTATGCCTCTGGGATTTAGAGATAAGCACGTGACAATGGGTTCATCCTCATTTCCCAACAGCCTGGTTGCCTGTGGAAGAGCAGAGTGAGAAACGTCACCAATGGTCACCCACCCCTGTTCTCCTCTGCTTCTGGGTAGGTGGGGGGTCACCTTTGCTGCCGCCTTGAAGTTAGGAGAGGCCATGTGTTTCTTCTGGATAATGAACCATGAACAGAGGTGTACTGCTCTTAGGCTAAAGTGCTTCACTGCGGGTGCTCAACCTGCTACCTCTCTCATTGCCTGCTGTCATGTTGCATATGGTACAAAGGGCCAGGAAGGAGATGTTTTACGCTTTGTAGTCCGTACTGCAGCGACTCATCTCTGCTATAGCACAAAAGAAGTTATGGATAACACATAAACCAATAAGCATAGCTCTGTTCCAATGAAACTTTCTTTACAGAAGCAGGTGGCAGCCCAAGGTCTACAGTTTGTTTTTTATTCTTTTTTTAAAAGATGACCGGTAAGGGGATCTTAACCCTTGACTGGGTGTTGTCAGCACCACGCTCACCCAGTGAGCGAACCGGCCATCCCTATATGGGCTCCGAACCCGTGGCCTTGGTGTTATCAGCACCACACTCTACCGAGTGAGCCACGGGCCGGCCCAGGTCTACAGTTTGCCAACTCAGAGCTATAGGATGGAGGAAGATCCCACAGCCCAGATCATTACATCACCGCCCAGAGGGCAGTTTTTCTTGAGTTACTAAACTGCAGCAAACTTTATATAGGTGAGAAATAAAAGTGTAGAATTGTATGTTACCTCAATGTACTTTAGCCTAACCTGAGGAATTCGAGGAGTCTCTAGGACAATTTCATGGCATGTGCCATTTTTCGCAGATAAAGGAAATAATGCTAACCACCCTCGTTCCCCACTGCCTGAGCTTGTCCTTTCCAACCCTTGCCAGTCCAAGCTCAGTGCCTGCCCCCCGCCCCCATCTCCCAGCAGATTCCCTGAATGGTCCTTGCTGGGAACTTGCTTTGGTTTTCACTGTTCCCTCCCCAAATTCTCTTTCTTCTTCTTTCTATTTATCCAAATCTTTCTCAGTTTCAGTCTTCCTGGCTCTAAATTGCCTTCCTGGACTATCTCCTTATGACCTTAGACTGCTAGTTTGGGTCAGAGTCACTGTATGAGGTCACGGAAAGCAGAAAAACAGACAGCCCTTGCTGTGAATGATCCTTATTGTCAAGGGGACTCCACTGAGCTCTCCCACCAAAGTTAAGTAGAGAGAGGGACTGAGTCACTCAGCAATGGAATCAATCCACCACACCCACAGTGCATTGTTTGGGGATACCATACATAGGATTCAATAACAAAGAAAAGCAGGGGAATGATTAACATGAATTTGAGGATTATGGGTCTCTGGCAAAGAAAGGAGGGTAGCGGTTCAGGAAGGGCCATTCAAGGGGCTTCAAAGGTACTGATCTTGGACTTCCTAAATTCTGTGTTGGGTCTAAGGTTCAGATCCCCATATCAGCCAGTTGCCAAAAAAAAAAAAAATTCTGTGTTGTATAGACGCGTGATGATTATTCTTTAAGTTGTGCATATAAATTATACACATCTCTGGTGTATGATACATTTTTTTTTTCTTTTTGTCTTTTTGCGTGACTGGCAACGGATCGCAACACTCAGTGTTGTGCCCGTACCGGACAGGGACCGACAACGGGATCGCAACCCTCGGTGTTGCGCCCGCACCTCGCTCAGCCAGTGAGTGGCCAGTCTGTATGTGGGATCCGAACCCTCGGCGGGAGCGCCGCCGTGCTTCCCAAGCAGCGTACTGTAGCAGTGCGCCACCGGGCCGGCCTACATTTTTTATTTTTATTTTTAATTTTTTTTTTAAAGATGACCGGTAAGGGGATCTTAACCCTTGACTTGGTGTTGTCAGCACCACGCTCACCCAGTGAGCTAACCAGCCATCCATATATAGGATCCGAACCCGCGGCCTTGGTGTTATCAGCACCACACTCTCCCAAGTGAGCCACGGGCTGGCCCAGGAGTACCCTCCTTAGAAGACTTTGCTCTGCCTTCCTTTTGTCTCCCCCTTGACAAAGAGGCAAACTCCTGTGTCTGGCCAACTGTCCCTTTGAAAGGGTTGCCAGGGACTCACCTACCATAAGTCGCACCTAGCAACTGGAGGGAGGGCCAACTTATCACTGGGCTGGCAGGTACAGGACAGAGCATACAGGCCAGAGCGCTGCTTTTGGGAAATGCCATCAACTATGCTGGGAGTGGTGTGGCCTTTGTCCCTTGTGGGACATGTGACATTTGGTGAAAAATGTAATCTGGTATAAACCAGCATGAACTCATCACTGGGGGGTTGGCTTTGACCTTTCTGCTGCTTCCAATGACACAGACAAGCTTTTGTATCTTTTTAGTACCATCGAAGGAGATCTAAGGGGGATTGCAGGGGGTGGGCAGGGCTTGGAAGTAGAATGTGATATTTACGGTGCCATTTTCACCCTGAACTAGCTGAGTGACCGTGGGCAAATCACTAAACCACCCTGACCTCCTTGCTTTCTCATTTGTTAACTGGGAATTTGCACAGTCCCACCTCACTGAGTGGTGGTGAGTGTCAATGAGGTAATCGAGGCAAAGAATTTAGTGCTGAGCTGGGTTCCCAGAGAACAGGATTTGCTTCTGCACCGAACCTCCTTCCTCTTGGAGTTAAAAGACTAGAGAATAAAAATAATGCCTTAAAAGTGACAAAGCCTACTTAACCCACCATACAGTAGAAGTAACACAAATTTGTAATTAAACATAGCAGCAAAAAATCGGTTGTGGGGCCGGCCCGGTGGCGCACTGGATAAGTGCGCCGCTTGGGAAGCGCGGCGGCGCTCCCGCCCGAGGGTTCGGATCCCACATACAGACCGGTTCCCGCTCACTGGCTGAGCGAGGGGCGGGAGCAACACCGAGGGTTGCAATCCCGTTGCCGGTCCCTGTCCGGTACGGGGGCAACACTGAGGGTTGCGATCCGTTGCCGGACACGGAAAAAAAAAAAAAAAAAAAAAAAAAAAAAAAAAAAAAAAA
>NW_007728729.1:18344-22351 GCF_000696425.1 Galeopterus variegatus | reverse complement strand
AAAAAAAAAAAAAAAAAAAAAAAAAAAAAAATCGGTTGGAGGGCCGGCCCGGTGGCGCACTGCTATAGTGCGCCGCTTGGGAAGCGCGGCGGCGCTCCCGCCGAGGGTTCGGATCCCACATACAGACCGGTTCCGCTCACTGGCTGAGCGAGGCGCGGGGGCAACACCGAGGGTTGCGATCCCGTTGCCGGTCCTGGTCCGGTACGGGGGCGACACTGAGGGTTGCGATCCGTTGCCGGACACGGAAAAAGACAAAAAAGAAAAAAAAAAAGAAGTCTACGAAAGGAACAGGAAACCATCCCACCACAGTTACCTCCTGGGCCCAAGCCTTCCGGGAGGGTTGGGTCCTGCCTAACTCAGAGCCTGTGGGCCTTGGTGCTGATTGTCTTTGTTTTGTCTTTTTATTCCTTCTCCATTCCCTCTCCCCTCAACACCCTCTGCTTCTGCTGGCCACCTTGTCCTTTTGTCCTGGCATGTTGAAGCGATAGTAGGGAAACAAGAAATAAGAATTGGAGGCGGGCCGGCCCGTGGCTCACTCGGGAGAGTGCGGTGCTGATAACACCAAGGCCACGGGTTCGGATCCTATATAGGGATGGCCGGTTGGCTCACTGGCTGAGCGTGGTGCTGACAACACCAAGCCAAGGGTTGAGATCCCCTTACTGGTCATCTTTTAAAAAAAAAAAAAAAAAAAAAGAATTGGAGGAAAGAAGGAAGGAAGGAGGAAGGAAGGAAGGGAATGAGCTGTTGGAGCAACCAAACCTGGATCTAATCCCAGTACTACCATAAATCAACTGGGGGCTGCATGACCTTGAGTAGGGTCAAAAGACAAAATTTCAACAAATTTACTTAGAGGTCTCATTGGCTTTTATTTGCAATATATGAATTGGGGCAGCCTCCACGTCCTACAAAACAGAATCAGAGATCCCCCGGGCAATAGATAGCAGAACAGCAGGTTCTGTAAGGTGGAACATGGAAACAGAATCATAGAAAAAAAAATTGGTTTAGGGCTGGCCCATGGCTCACTCGGGAGAGTGCAGTGCTGATAACACCAAGGCCACGGGTTCGGATCCTGTGTAGGGATGGCCGGTTTGCTCACTGGCTGAGTGTGGTGCTGACAACACCAAGCCAAGGGTTGAGATCCCCTTACCGGTCATCTTTAAAAAAAAATAATTGGTTGGTTAACATCAGCGTACTTCACGTTACTTTTTTTGTAAGGGTTAAAGCAGAGCGGACTTCCTTATTAAGCCGACTCAAATAGACTAGAATCTCCTGTTTTCAGGAAAAACTGGCCTGTTTGGAATCTATGTGCTTCCTTAAAGTTTCAGTTTGATTATGTGGTATTTAGCATGAGTGACTCCATTTTGGTTCGGTTTGGTCTGTTTGGGCCTTGTGGAGGACTTCAGTCCAAAACAATGGCCTCCCATAATTTTTGTTCTTTGTTTTGGTTTTAGGCGGCTGGCCGCTACGGGATCATAATTTTTGTTTAAGGGCCGAGCCCGTGGCGCACTCGGGAGAGTGCGGCGCTGGGAGTGCAGCAGTGCTCCCGCCGCGGGTTCGGATCCTATATAGGGATGACCGGTGCGATCACAGCGCTCACTGGCTGAGCGCGGTGCAGCCAGTCTCAAAAAAAAAAAGGAAAAAAAAAAAAAATAATTATGGGCCGGCCCGTGGCTCACTCGGGAGAGTGCGGCGCTGGGAGTGCAGCAGTGCTCCCGCCGCGGGTTCGGATCCTATATAGGGATGACCGGTGCGATCACAGCGCTCACTGGCTGAGCGCGGTGCAGCCAGTCTCAAAAAAAAAAAGGAAAAAAAAAAAAAATAATTATGGGCCGGCCCGTGGCTCACTCGGGAGAGTGCGGCGCTGGGAGTGCAGCAGTGCTCCCGCCGCGGGTTCGGATCCTATATAGGGATGACCGGTGCGATCACAGCGCTCACTGGCTGAGCGCGGTGCAGCCAGTCTCAAAAAAAAAAAGGAAAAAAAAAAAAAATAATTATGGGCCGGCCCGTGGCTCACTCGGGAGAGTGCGGCGCTGGGAGTGCAGCAGTGCTCCCGCCGCGGGTTCGGATCCTATATAGGGATGACCGGTGCGATCACAGCGCTCACTGGCTGAGCGCGGTGCAGCCAGTCTCAAAAAAAAAAAGGACAAAAAAAAAAAATAAAAAAAAAAATTTTTTTTTTTTTTTTAGGATCCGAACCCGGGGCCTTGGTGTTATCAGCACCGCACTCTCCCAAGTGAGCCACAGGCCGGCCCAATAATAATAATTTTTGTTTAATAGTCTGTTCCATGCCCTCTCTGAGTCTCGGGCCTATTGGGAGTTCTGCAAGCCCTCAAGTTCCCTCTTTAGCTTTGTTGGGTCTGTTTGGGTCAGGGGAAAAGAGGCGGGAAGGAGGGAAGAAGGAATGCACTGCAACTCTCCATCCCTTCCCAGCCATTACCCAAGATGGTTGGTGCTTTTTTTTCTCCCATGGAGGCTCGTTCATTTCAAGCACTCCCAGTAGAAATCTCAGAGCCCTTGATAGCTCAGGTTTGGAAGGGGTCCCTTGTGAGTCCCACTGAGGTGGCAGCTACAGCATCAAGAGAGGTAGTGTGGTGCAGCGGTTAACCACTGCTTCACTCCACCACCTATCAGTGTGTGACCTTGGGGAAACGCCTCCTCTCCTCAGCTGCCTCACCTATGAAATGGGATTCTGGGTTGTTGGAAGAATTGAAGTGAGTTAATAGACATTAAACTCTCAGAGCAGTGCCTGGCTCATAGGCAGTCCTTGGTGAATGGCAGCTGTTTGTTATGGTCCAGCTATCGTGCCTGTTTCAGGACTGACTCAACAACTTGCAATCGCAACATCCTTGTTATCCTGGCACCCAGGAAGTACTGGCTACGATTGTTTCTCCTCTTGCTTGCTGCATCATATCTCCTGCTGTAACCTAGGCCATTGATGTAACAAGGATTTTGTTCTTTCATTTGTTTTTGATGGGCATGTTTTTATTGCTCTGTTTTACCTGCCACATTGTCGTCTCAGATTAAAATAATAATACCTTCAGTTAATAATACCTTGTACTTGGGGAGTTGCTTTCATCCCAACAGCTCAAAGCCCTCTGCAAACATGACCTCATTCCTTCTCCCTGCACTCCCAGGAGGGGGGCACTCCTACCGTTTCCCAGCCATTCATCTCCAACCGGATTCCAAGGAGTCAAAGTATTGATTAAGCACTTACACCTCTCAGGACTGCAAATCACAGCTGAACTCTGTTGCTCTCCCTCCCTCTTCCCAGAGTGACCTTAAGCCCACAGAAGATAACCAGAACCCGAGTCCCTCTGGCTTGGGGGCCTTGCCCTTCGTGCCACTCCCAGGTGCCCACAGCTGTGCCCTGCAAATGGTAAACATTAAATAAACCTTAGGGATGAACTGCCTTGATATCCAGGAAATAGCAGGTTTCACAATTTTGGAACCTCATCTTCCTTGAGAACTTCTTAATCAAGACCTAGGGGCTTAAGGGAGACATTCTCCTGAAGCCAGAAATGTGTTTGCCCACTATAGACCCAGCATGGCCCTGGCATGTTTGACACCTGTAAGTTCTTGTGAAAGTCTAGAGCCCCACCACGACTTCCTTGTTCTGGGGCTGCTTGTGGCCTGAGCTCCCTGGCAGTGTAAGCTGCTGGCTGTTCACTTTTGTTTTCACCATGCAATTACTGGAAAGGAAGGGCTGCAAGCTGTACTTGACTCTCCAGCCACCCTCCAGGTCTCAGCCTGCCCATGTGCATTTTGGGGCCTCCAAGTGCAATTACAGCAAGAGACACGTTCTAGGCAGGTGAAAAGTTGCCATCTATCTCTTCAAAACAAGCAAACAAACAAGACTAACCCAATGGGACTAACTGGTGATAGTGCCTGAGGCTGTTTTCCATCAGTACATAAACATTGGTGTAAACCTTTCCTTATTTATATACTTAAACAAATATATGAAGTTTTCTTTTTTTTTTTTTTTTTGTCTTTTTTTTAATCTTTTTTCG
>NW_007728729.1:14367-18088 GCF_000696425.1 Galeopterus variegatus | reverse complement strand
AAAAAAAAAAAAAATAATTTTTTTTTTTTTTTTTTAGGATCCGAACCCGGGGCCTTGGTGTTATCAGCACCGCACTCTCCCGAGTGAGCCACGGGCCAGCCCATAATTTTTTTTTTTTTTTTTTAAAAAGATGACCGGTAAGGGGATCTTAACCCTTGACTTGGTGTTGTCAGCACCACGCTCACCCAGTGAGCTAACCAGCCATCTCTACATGGGATCCGAACCCGTGGCCTTGGTGTTATCAGCACCGCACTCTCCCAAGTGAGCCACAGGCCGGCCCAATAATAATAATTTTTGTTTAATAGTCTGTTCCATGCCCTCTCTGAGTCTCGGGCCTATTGGGAGTTCTGCAAGCCCTCAAGTTCCCTCTTTAGCTTTGTTGGGTCTGTTTGGGTCAGGGGAAAAGAGGCGGGAAGGAGGGAAGAAGGAATGCACTGCAACTCTCCATCCCTTCCCAGCCATTACCCAAGATGGTTGGTGCTTTTTTTTCTCCCATGGAGGCTCGTTCATTTCAAGCACTCCCAGTAGAAATCTCAGAGCCCTTGATAGCTCAGGTTTGGAAGGGGTCCCTTGTGAGTCCCACTGAGGTGGCAGCTACAGCATCAAGAGAGGTAGTGTGGTGCAGCGGTTAACCACTGCTTCACTCCACCACCTATCAGTGTGTGACCTTGGGGAAACGCCTCCTCTCCTCAGCTGCCTCACCTATGAAATGGGATTCTGGGTTGTTGGAAGAATTGAAGTGAGTTAATAGACATTAAACTCTCAGAGCAGTGCCTGGCTCATAGGCAGTCCTTGGTGAATGGCAGCTGTTTGTTATGGTCCAGCTATCGTGCCTGTTTCAGGACTGACTCAACAACTTGCAATCGCAACATCCTTGTTATCCTGGCACCCAGGAAGTACTGGCTACGATTGTTTCTCCTCTTGCTTGCTGCATCATATCTCCTGCTGTAACCTAGGCCATTGATGTAACAAGGATTTTGTTCTTTCATTTGTTTTTGATGGGCATGTTTTTATTGCTCTGTTTTACCTGCCACATTGTCGTCTCAGATTAAAATAATAATACCTTCAGTTAATAATACCTTGTACTTGGGGAGTTGCTTTCATCCCAACAGCTCAAAGCCCTCTGCAAACATGACCTCATTCCTTCTCCCTGCACTCCCAGGAGGGGGGCACTCCTACCGTTTCCCAGCCATTCATCTCCAACCGGATTCCAAGGAGTCAAAGTATTGATTAAGCACTTACACCTCTCAGGACTGCAAATCACAGCTGAACTCTGTTGCTCTCCCTCCCTCTTCCCAGAGTGACCTTAAGCCCACAGAAGATAACCAGAACCCGAGTCCCTCTGGCTTGGGGGCCTTGCCCTTCGTGCCACTCCCAGGTGCCCACAGCTGTGCCCTGCAAATGGTAAACATTAAATAAACCTTAGGGATGAACTGCCTTGATATCCAGGAAATAGCAGGTTTCACAATTTTGGAACCTCATCTTCCTTGAGAACTTCTTAATCAAGACCTAGGGGCTTAAGGGAGACATTCTCCTGAAGCCAGAAATGTGTTTGCCCACTATAGACCCAGCATGGCCCTGGCATGTTTGACACCTGTAAGTTCTTGTGAAAGTCTAGAGCCCCACCACGACTTCCTTGTTCTGGGGCTGCTTGTGGCCTGAGCTCCCTGGCAGTGTAAGCTGCTGGCTGTTCACTTTTGTTTTCACCATGCAATTACTGGAAAGGAAGGGCTGCAAGCTGTACTTGACTCTCCAGCCACCCTCCAGGTCTCAGCCTGCCCATGTGCATTTTGGGGCCTCCAAGTGCAATTACAGCAAGAGACACGTTCTAGGCAGGTGAAAAGTTGCCATCTATCTCTTCAAAACAAGCAAACAAACAAGACTAACCCAATGGGACTAACTGGTGATAGTGCCTGAGGCTGTTTTCCATCAGTACATAAACATTGGTGTAAACCTTTCCTTATTTATATACTTAAACAAATATATGAAGTTTTCTTTTTTTTTTTTTTTTTGTCTTTTTTTTAATCTTTTTTCGTGACCGGCAACGGATCACAACCCTCAGTGTCGCGCCCGTACCGGACCGGGACCGGCAACGGGATCGCACCCCTCGGTGCTGCCCCCGCTCCTCGCTCAGCCAGTGAGCGGCCGGTCTGTATGTGGGATCCGAACCCTCCGGCGGGAGCACCGCCGCGCTTCCCAAGCGGCGCACTGTAGCAGTGCGCCACCGGGCCGGCCCGAAGTTTTCTTAAATGGAGAATTAAGCCCATTTTAGGCTTGCTTTCTTACTATTAGCCTCCTCCTGTTCTGTATACCCATAACTAGTTAAAATATATTCTGTAATTAGTAGTTCAGATTAAAAACTATGTTTTCCTGAAACAAATGTTAACAGTGAATCCCTAGCAACATTTACATTCCTTTTTTTTTTTTTTTTTTTTTTTTAAAGATGACCGGTAAGGGGATCTTAACCCTTGACTTGGTGTTGTCAGCACCACGCTCACCCAGTGAGCCAACCGGCCATCCCTATGTGGGATCCGAACCCTTGGCCTTGGTGTTATCAGCACCGCACTCTCCCGAGTGAGCCACAGGGCCGGCCCAACATTTACATTCCTAACGTCTGCTGCCCCTTCCCCAATCTGCTTAAACTCCTGGTTGGTTTTTGGGTTTGTTTGTTTTTTTTCCCCCACCCATACAATTCCCAAATACAACCCTGAAGGTCAGGTCCTAATCCAGAAGGTGGGGAGCTCAGCATATATAAACAAACTTGTGTTGATAGCCAGTACCTGTGTAGAAACATTCATTATTTTAAAAAATATAAAAAACATATAGAAATTGAAGCTTCAGTTAGGTCAACTAATTTAAGGGGAAAGATACTCTTGGCTTGGAATATTAGTCCCTGAGAAAGTCTCACTTTTTTCCTTGCAATTGTATTTATTGTACATTAATATTGGTTTACATCTTCAGAGAGCTAAGTTTTGGCTCTAAAAACCTAGGAAGAGACTGCTCGATCCTTGGGGTGGGTAGAGATTAGAAGGGGGCAGGAAGGAGATTATTGGGGTGCGAGTAATGTTCCGTTCATTGATCTGAGTGCTGCTCACATTGTGAAAAGTCTGCGAGCTGTAGGTGTAACATCCGCAGTTCCCTACCTGTACATTATATTTCAATAAAACATTTCAAAAAAAAAAAAAAAGTAGGACTGCTTAAAAACATGAAATGCTTTTGAGCCTTGAGCAGCTGCAAAGCTCTGTTTTCTATTTTGATCGTTCTGTTTCTCGAGATGACCACATCTTTCAGAGGAAGTGAGTCAAAGCCACTCTGTCTTGCTTTTCCAGCTGAGCATGTTCAGTTTCAATGAAGTAATGAATGAACTTGGCCGCCCCACCCCCAAGCCTACAACAGCAAACAGAGGGGCCTTGGCCAATCAGCAGGCACTCAAGGTTTTCAAGTTGAGTTCAAACAGGACCACGGCGGACCAATTAGCGCGCGTGGCCCCGCCCCAAGCGCCCGGCCGTGGCCAACCACGAGCCCGGATGAGCCAAAACACAGCGGCCGGCCAATGCCGGGGGGCCCCACGGCTCCGAGCTCCGCCAATGGGCGCGGCCGGGCAAAAAGAGAAACAGAGCAGCCGGCTCGGCCGCAGGATTCGAATCGAACGTCCGCACGGGCGCCGGGCGCTGGCGGAGGGGTGCGCCTGCCAATCAGCGGCGGCGGCTGGCGGCCCCCG